>NC_089782.1:10763537-10831037 GCF_040412425.1 Macrobrachium rosenbergii
GTAGGAAATATCTGATTATTCATTTAAATTCAGAACAGGTTTATCTTGGGTGATATCCCATAACATTAAGAGAGAGAGAGAGAGAGAGAGAGAGAGAGAGAGAGAGAGAGAGAGAGAGAGAGAGAATTTAAGAACCTCACAGGTTCTTGACATACAAGGAAAGTGGGACTGGCAGCAGAACGAAGACATCTTTGGTTGTAAGCCTTAGAGGTCAGAATTTATCTGAGGAAGGGGAAACACTCAAGGCAAGTATAATTACAATAAATATATTGTGAATGCTTAAGAGGGGAAACATTATTAGCAGATAAAGTTACAGCAAGAGAGAGAGAGAGAGAGAGAGAGAGAGAGAGAGAGAGAGAGAGATACGAGTAGCGTTCCATAATACCAGGAAACGAGAATGACCCACTCTTAGCAAGAGGTTCGGAAGGGAGAGAAAGCGAGATTTGTGACGACCGACATTGCAGTACCGAGTAAAAGAAGACAAAAAGAAATCAGGCGATATTGTTGAATTAAGTATAGATGAGAGGGGAACAGAAGAGGTTTAATATTCGGACAAAACATATACATACGGGTTGGTTTCAAAAACAGAGCTTCCATGCGTTACAGGACTTTTCAGTCAAACACCAATGCAATAAGAAGACAGAATTTGATAGCCATCACAAAGTAAATTCTAGAGTAATGCCTGAATGGAGAGAGTAAAAATAAAGAGGCAAAGACAAGAGAAGAGAAGAAAAGAAGAGCAGGAAAGAGACAAATGGAAGAGGAAACAATCAGGCCGTGCGACTTCACTTCTTCCCCGCTCGGCTCAAAGCCTCGTTCCTGGTGTGCCACTTAACACAAAGATATGTCCCGAGACTTCCATAAAACTGTCTATGACATGTTCCCCCGTAAGAATAGGCAAAACACGGTTCTATCTGAATACAGATGTCTCCAAAAATATCCGTAAGACAACTTTCGCCCTACTTGCACCGGTTTCAGAATAAAAGGAGTCGCCCAGTTTTAAGAACTATTATGTTTGAAATATACCATTTAAATATTCTGCCTTGAATGAAATAACACTACCTCATCGCTTTAAAAAGGAAATAAATAAAAAAAGTTTGAGATAAAAAGACGACAGCCATTAAACTAATTCTAAAGCAATTTAATGAAATTTGGAAATCTTCAATTTACTCGTAAAAACTCTTTGGGTGACGACTTGAAGTTCCCTAAGCATTTTAATAATTACATCTCTACCAACGCTGCTTCACAAAAGTTTCCTTAATGTATTTTCACAAAAGGACTGATTCCCATTCCATTTCTAGCAGGGCTGAGACAACGGCAAGGGGAGGGGGAGGAGGGGGACAGGACGCCCGGATCCCTCCTCTCTCGCCCTCACACTTCTACCCCACCTACCCCATTCCAAGTCCTTTTCTTTGTACACTTCTGTATCAAATTTCCATGAATTTGCTTTCATAAAATTTGATTATGTCGCCATGGTAACGGGGAGATATAAAAATACTCCATAGACACCGTCAAAGCGACGTAAGCAGCAGTTCTTGTCATCAAGGGAGACTCGTCCTTGCGCAAACCGTGAATAAGAGTTAATGCCTACCGTCTCAGGACACGTCCCAATGCGGCCCCTGTTGCTGTTTAGGCACCGAAAACAACATTTTCATTGGTTGCCTTTTTCATTTTTATCCGTTTTCTCTTTGTCTTTCGCTTGATTTTATTTACGTTCAAGGGAGGCAGTCCCGTTGTTTATTTTACTCTGGGGATGTTTATGGATTCGATGAGAGAGAGAGAGAGAGAGAGAGAGAGAGAGAGAGAGAGAGAGAGAGAGAGAGAGAGAGAGAGAGAGAGAGAGAGATACACGATAACTTTAATCATAAAAGTTGGTTAGGAAAGAATACTACTCTCTCTCTCTCTCTCTCTCTCTCTCGTGCACCAGGAACAACATTCGTTGGTTGGAAGGCTGGTGGCTGTGAGCGTGGCTCACTTCAAGCATGCACGAGATTTCTTTCATTTCGGTGTCGTTTTTAGGACATCCTATTCTTACGCCTCTGACCTTTCATTGCCTGGAATATTTGATTTCCATTCTTCATGTGATTTCCTTTAAGTGAAGTTTCAAGGTCTGGAATAAAGGCCGCCTAACTTGATATGTTTTTAAGAACAATTTTAAACGTAGTAGCGTTATTATATAATTATATCTCTTAAACTTATTATGAGTGACACTCTCCAACACTTTGTCGCACTTTTAATAACTTGAAGTACCACGTTTTCTTTCTTGTGAGTGGGACTTGAGCGTTAGGAGAAGCAACTTCCACTGACAAGCGTTTGCTCCCATTTAACATGAATGTCACTGCTCCTCATGGGAAGTATTTGTTAAGAGACTGTTTAAATGCAAGAGGTAAAATCTGATTGAAATGAAGCATTATGAGTGGTAATTTCCAGTTCTAGTGAAAAACAGGAGCGCCAATATTCATTTACATTATGACAAATGATTTTTATTTTGCGTGAAGATTATGAGCAACAATACTCTGTCCTTTTGAAGTTTTTAATCTCTGACGTAAGTGAAAATTTGCAATTTGTGTGAAGATTATGAGTGGCAACTGTCAGTCTGAGTGACGATTATGATAAGCAATTACTTGTCTGGGTGACGATTTAAGTGGCAATTTTAAGCCCGCGTGAAGATTATAAACAGTAACTTTCAGTCCTTTTTGAGATAATGAACGGCACTCTTCAGTTCTTGTGAAGAGCCATACCATGTTTTATCAGAAATCTTCTCCACACGGCATTCCTGGGGTACCCAAACACGCATAACACACTGATAACTGGAGGCGTGTTAACGACTGAGAACGTTAATCGACGCATTGGAAACAGGATTTTCTACATAGTCCTGAGCCCTAATTTTCAACTGATAAATTTTGTTCTAGCATTTATTTTGTATTTTAATATCCGAACTCATGTTGGCATTCGCACTCATATATCATTCGCCTGACAAATGATATATGATAGGAGTGACAGATGGCAAACGAAACTATAACAGTCTGAGGCTGAAAGATTAATTTTCACTAACCTCAGTCCCACATAAATAATAATAATAATAATAATAATAATAATAATAAATAATAATAATAATAATAATAATAATAACGAACGCTTTAAGTCACAAAAAAATAAAATATCAAGATTACCAAACCTACCATTAAAACCTCAGCTTAGTATTCACCGAGTCTCAAATCAGTAAATTCTTACAGCTCTCAGAGAGAGAGAGAGAGAGAGAGAGAGAGAGAGAGAGAGAGAGAGAGAGAGAGTGGGCTGGTTCATACCGTTCGATGGCGAGGAAAAGCAAACAAGTCTAAGAAAATTCACGTCACGTTCGACCAATCAGAGGCGCCACATTAAACCCAGAAAACACTTCGTTTTCCACCATCTGTAATCATAAGGTGTAAATGGCGCTGTTTTAGCCCACTGGAATCTCGCTTAAGAAGGCTCAACACTCAAAAGATATTATATTTCTTCTCGACGGCCGACGACGGCACTGGCAAAATACTCTACTCGTATCTATCAACAGCTTACAACGAGTGCGCCAATGAAAGGGGGGGTGGTTAATAAAGCTTTCCTCAAGGACTATAACTGATGTAAGTAGAATTCAAATAACGGGTACGTTCTGATTCCTCGAGCTGGTGCATATCGAAAACATAAACCCAAAGCACATACACACAAGAGATACTTTTAAAAATTTGGCTCTGTGCATGAAATCTAGAATGGAGTCGTGGTTCAAATGACAGAGACAAAGGACGATGGTGTAGAAGGTGAGGCAATATAAAACGAAGTGCGGAGAAGCGAGGAACAGAACCACTTGCTACTTTTCTTTCCACCATGAAAACTTTTCTTGACTTACTAAGGATGCTGAAAAACGCCCAGAAGACGGATAAGAATAAAGATCCTATTTCTATTTCCTACTCCTAATTACGACCCTGCAGGATAAATGGCGAACATCACACTACGTCGCTCGGACGGGTTCGGTTTCTCCGCTGGAATGACTTCGCCCGACATATACGGTCAAGCTAATTTCACAGACGTTAAGGAGCAGCACTTGATAAACATCGCCACACGTTCATCCGAATAAAATGGCCACGAACCGAGATTAGGTCTCGGATAAAAACTGCCTCTTTTATTCATTTAACTGACTCGTTTCTTTATCGGTGATCATGAGGTATCCAGATTGTCTTATATAAGTATGCTCTTGTATGAACATTTAGTGTATACACGCATAATTTTGCACACATAATCCACACTGTGAAAATGCTTCACTATAAGCCTTGGCTAGAGATGGGAAGTAAAGGAAGAAACCCTACTATTCCATGGTGGGATTCGAACCCTTGCACACTGGTAAGAGAAAGATAGCACTCGGCATATTGGGTTCAGTGTTTCCCACCCTTAATGGCCTCCGTGAGTAAAAATCTCTCTACCAAAGGAAAGGGCTTCAACATTCACTTCCCATCATGGATTCAAGGCTTGTAGGGAAAATTGTATCAGAAAAATAATGTAATTAACAAATTACAAGGTCACTAACAGACTAACAGAAGTAACAATATAAAGTTATATATATTTATATATATATATATAAATATATATATATATATATATATATATATATATATATATATATATATATATATATATATATATATATATATATATATATATATATATATATATATATATATATATATATACATATATATAAACGTAATCCAAGATACATACCAATAACAGGTATCTACCGTTATACGCGATATCCGCGCAGCTCAACAACTAGCAATAATGCCATTCTAAAACGACAGTCTGTAGGAAGAAGATATATGAGGTGGGAGGAGAAGGAGACTAAGAAGAGGCGGAGGAAAAAAAAAAAGGTGGAAATACAGTTGTAGTTAGCGGGAGTTTTAAGCGAGGTACGAGTACTGGGAGGAGAAAAAAAAAGAGGGAGGGGAGTCACGAGAGAGAGAGAGAGAGAGAGAGAGAGAGAGAGAGAGAGAGAGAGAGAGAGAGAGAGAGAAAAGTGCGGTGTTATAATAGTAATGATCCGTTTTCTATATGATGTTCCGTTATCCGGAAACTAAAATCTGCCTGACATGTTCATTTCCGGAGACGAGATTTATGGAAAAATATTCTTCCTGAATACAGAGCTCCCTTTCCTTCCCCCTTCCAAGATATCGCTAAGGGGAGTGAAGGGATGGGGAATTTAAGGGGGAGAGAAGGAAATAGGAAGAGCGGCAGTTTCTTATCAACGGGAGATAAGGGGAAAAATGGGAGAGATTCATTAGTCATGAGTTTTTACTTGGAAAGTCTTTATTTAAGAAACTACATTATTTTGATTTAATGTACATTACATTTTGAAACTTTTTGCCATTTCACGTAAAACATAACGATATAACGTACAACAGAGCCAACTGGTCACTTTCACTAGCAACGTACATACATACATAGGCTACATACATACATATATATATATATATATATATATATATATATATATATATATATATATATGAGTGTGTATATGTATATATATATCTATATATATATGTGTGTGTGTGTGCATACATACTGTACATACCAAATTCATTACTTACTTGCAGCAAACAAAAACATAACTCGAATCATACGAAATGAATAGCATAAAATACTTTGTATTTTCCTTGCATAAAATTTACATAGATATATATACACTTTAGTTTACATATGCACATACGTACTTGTAAACACTAATGCAAAAATAATGGCTGAAATTTTGTTCATACAAGAAAAAAATTGACATGAGTTCAAATAACGATTTTAAACAATCTACTACCATCTAAAGCTCGAATCTCCCCCTACCTAAAATGTGCGCACAATCAAATATCATAAACTTGAAGCATGACGAAATGCCATAACGCCAGAAAAATAGGTAAAGCATAATGATTAATAAAATATGCATGACGTTACAGCCCTCAAACAGCAAGAGAGAGAGAGAGAGAGAGAGAGAGAGAGAGAGAGAGAGAGAGAGAGAGAGAGAGAGAGAGAGAGGGGTAGGTTAGGAATTCAACTGTTCACAAAATACCTTGAGCGTGAAGGCAACAGACATCAAACGCTATAAACTTACCATTCCAGTACAGTGTTTGGAACCCCCATCCATATAAGCAAGCCCAAACTCGCTCAATTACTTGCATGCAATCGACCCCCTGGAACACCCATGAGTCGAATGTTGACGAACACACATTTCTCCTTACCTGTTGGGAGAGAGAAAAACGTGACAATATATTCCAAAGGTTCTAATCAAAGAGCTACAATTATAAATCAAGCGGAATTGGTTTTTACGGTATGCTGACTCATAAGCGTTAGTATAAAAGGAATGAGTTATTAGAGTACGTGAACTGACCACTGAGAAAGAATACATGTCGGCATTAGCCTAGATTAATTTAACATGTCATAAATACAACTTCAACACGATTTCTAACCAAACACTAATCTGTAAATGTTCTTATATGCAAAGTAAATCAGCGATTAAAATTAAAACACTTTTATCAAAATAGAATGTTCATGCTCGCAATACTTCAGTAACGAATCAAAACCCACAAAGACTATCTTTCAGTAAATAAATATCTCACTAAATACTACTTCATTTGGTTCCTGGTGTAGATATTAATACAAGACCTGTACTGAGTACCAGCCTTTTGCATAACATGAAATTATACTATCATCATCAACGATTGGAAAAAACAATTATTAGTTGGAGTAGTATTAATTCCAAACAATTATTAGTTGCAGTTGCAGCAGTATTAATTCCAAACAATTATTAGTTGCAGTAGTATTAATTCCAAACGATTATAAGTTGCAGTAGTATTAATTCCAAACAATTATTAGTTGTAGCAGTATTAATTCCAAACAATTATTAGTTGTAGCAGTATTAATTCCAAACAGTTATTAGCTGCAGCAGTATTAATTCCTAACAATTTTTAGTTGCAGTAGTATTAATTCCAAACAATGATTAGTTGCAGCAGTATTAATTCCAAACAATAGATTAGTTCAAACAATTTTAGTTGCAGTATTAATTCCAAACAATTTTTAGTTGCAGAATCCAAACAATTTTAGTTGCAGTATTAATTCCAAACAATTTTTTAGTTGCAGTTGTATTAATTCCAAACAATTTTTAGTTGCAGCAGTATTAATTCCAAACAATTATTAGTTGCAGCAGTATTAATTCCAAACAATTATTAGTTGCAGTATTATGAATTCCAAACAATTTTTAGTTGCAGCAGTATTAATTCCAAACAATTTTTAGTTGCAGTTGTATTAATTCCAAACAATTATTAGTAGCAGCAGTATTAATTCCAAACAATTATTAGTTGCAGCAGTATTAATTCCAAACAATTATTAATTCAGTAAACAATTCCAAACAATTTTTAGTTGCAGCAGTATTAATTCCAAACAATTTTTAGTTGCAGTTGTATTAATTCCAAACAATTATTAGTAGCAGCAGTATTAATTCCAAACAATTATTAGTAGCAGCAGTATTAATTCAAAACAATTATTAGTTGCAGCAGTATTAATTCCAAACAATTTTTAGTTGCAGTTGTATAATTCCAAACAATTATTAGTAGCAGCAGTATTAATTCCAAACAATTATTAGTTGCAGCCGTATTAATTCCAAACAATTATTAGTTGCAGCAGTATTAATTCCAAACAATTTTTAGTTGCAGCAGTATTAATTCCAAACAATTATTAGTTAGAGTAGTATTAATTCCAAAACGTCAACAGAAGCGGAGCCCTCCTCCACAGATAAATACGGAAACTTGCGTAGAAAACGAAACGAACTAAACTAGTTGCACTAAGCGAAAGTTCTCCCAGGTAATGAGAACGAGGATCTACACTTGATTTTCACCGTCGATAAAACATGACGATAAACCTGATTATCAGGCACGCAAGATTTCGTGAACCAGCCGCACGAATTAGGCACGAAACTTACGAATGTTCCTTTCCACAATATTGACAGTAAAGAAAGAAATATTAGTTCATCAACCGGTTGGAAAGGAAACTATTTTCCGAGAAGTCGTCGATAAATCATTAAACAAAAGGTCATATTATCGTCATATGATACATAAGTATGATATTACATATCATTGTGAACTCAAAAGCTTAAAAACAAAGGGGGCATAATACCACGTGAAGGGGATTGGGATGGAGGGTGGGGGAATGAATCAACTTAATAATCGGTAAATTTGAACATCAAATATTCATGAATTAACCTTCATAAAATCACAGAGCTGCCTCATACATATACACAACTACCGTGTGTACAGAACTGCTTGGCAGCGATTTAGTAGAGCTGGCGGGCTTAAACGTGTGTATTTTCTTGAAGTACACCTTGTCTCTGATTTAATTATTTTTCATCACCGTGTTCACGTTTCTAGTTACATACACACCACGCAATATATATATATATATATATATATATATATATATATATATATATATATATATATATATATATATATATATATATATATATACATATATATATAATATATATATATATATATATATATATATATATATATAATGTGTTTGTGTGTGTGTGTGAAGATAATACCAATCATGTTTTGATGAAGTATTGCTAACCCAATGCTTGTCTCAATTATGGCTGTGACCCACCACAGTCGATGAACTACCAAGTGCACAATGAAGTGCTCAAACAGACAGAAGCCAAATGGGATTTCCACGAAACGTGCCTCCTTCGCCGCTCGCCCCCCCCCCCGCCCTGGAATCGGCTCCTAATCAATTATGTTGGGTGAGGGGAGTACGACGACCATGAAGTAAGGAAACGCCAAAAAGACCCAGAAGGAATCCAGTGATAAGGCGTTTCATAGTTGCAGGACGATGAAAGCGAGGAAATCAGAGGAAGGAAGAGAATGTCTAAGCCGGGGAATAAATAAATACAAAATCGCCAACCGAGAGAGTAAATGACACCACATAACGCCACATACCTTGAGACTAATCAATACATCAATTAATCCACAGAGCAAAAGTGTGAAGTGTGGTCTGACAAGTGTGTGTGCCTACATACATACATGCATACACTCATACATACATAATGCATATGCATGCATACATGCAAACACACTTCGTATGCAAAATTATACTGACGCATGTAATTACACTTGACAATATACATGTATATGGTTGACATCAAAAGATTTAAAACGATATATTATTATTCGCCGGTAAAGGTCCCGAGGGGCTTTCAAATACCAACACGATCGTTTCTGTGAGTGCACACAATAAAAAAGAAAAAATATATATCTTTCTGCCGTAAATCATATTTTATGTGATTTTTATAACACTTTTAATTACCCCATAAATGAGAGCGTTTTCAAACGACCGCGGTTAAATAGCTTTACTAACTATGTTGTATATTAAAGAATGCCCATTAACATTGTTCCCAGTCCCATGAGTTCTGTTATTCTCACTCACAGACACTGAATGATGAATAACGACGAATGAAGCAAGAGACAGCCATGTGAGTGATGCTGAATAACAGCAGAGTTGTTTAAAATGGCTGACATCACGGCAAGTCTCTCTCTCTCTCTCTCTCTCTCTCTCTCTCTCTCTCTCTCTCACACACACACACGCACACACACACATGCCACACGGGTCTGGCGCACACATCAATAGCAAACGAGACGTTTTCATTTTGAAATCTGGAAAACAAACAATTCGGGCGAAATCTGCCTTCAAGATTTTCCGCGCGGAGCCACAATAAAAGGCGCGATATTCCAACAGACTATACATAATATTTTCCGAAGGACGACGACGCCTCCGGTTATAATATGGCAGATGGCGGAGCGACGACGGGCATTTCTTTCCAAAGCGTTATTTGGCGACCCCCATTTAATTACAGACGGCGAGAAGAACAAGGGCGCGCAGAATGCCCGAAACGAAGGCGTGCGAATGCATTCAATTAAAGGAAAACGTCTAAAAGAGTCCCTTAATGAAATCATTTTGTCTACTAAGCATTATCGCGATGGAAATTTAATCATAAGCGCATTACACCGTTTCTCTCTCACCTCGCTCCTGTTTTCATTCACCAAATGACAATTTCTCTCTCCCCGTTCCCTTAATTACAGATATCGGATGACCCTTCGTATCGCCTTGGCTCCTTTTTCTCTTTAATCCGTTCTCTAATTCCTCTTCCTTCCTTCCTTCCTCTTCCCCTCTTATTTCACACGCACACGTACAAACAGACACACACTCTCCTTCTGTTCTGCTTCTCTCTTTAAGTCTCTCTTTCTCTCTCTCCTGCTATCCATCTCTCTTTTCCCAATAATAAATTTATCTAATTCTGTACGCCTTCTCTCTCTCTCTCTCTCTCTCTCTCTCTCTCTCTCTCTCTCTCTCTCTCTCTCTCTCTCTCTTTTCTGTATTTGTAGCACATGCATTAAGAATTATTGTTCACTGTCTTCGCAGGACACTTACATCACAGGATCATTTTCCATTTAGATATTCAACTATATTTCGGGGCTGTCACCTTCAGACGCTAATTGTCGATTGTTTCTTCACAAAACATTCTGAAGAGCCCAGTTCTTAAATCAAAATACAATATAAAATTTTTCATAAATTCATATACGCAATAATTTTCGGGGAATAAATCAATGCATCTAAGTACTTCTCAATACCTTTTACGGCATATAGTCAAATTTAAAGCCATTATGGATTACCTTACAATTAATATAGAAACCAAGCATACATCAGCATCGAACCATTATTTAGAAATATCGTTTTCTTAGTCAATTTTATCCCCAATTATAAAAAATTCAAATGCTTCCATTAAATATATTCGACAGCTTCTTTGAGAGAGAGAGAGAGAGAGAGAGAGAGAGAGAGAGAGAGAGAGAGAGAGAGAGAGAGAGAGAGAGAGAGAATGATCGGGGATTTCCCTTAATGGTGCCAATCTTGCCTCAAGAGATGCTGCTAAGAAAATCGATGTCAGAAGTGATAATGAGGGAGAGCTCAAGCGAGAGAGCGAGAGAGAGAGAGAGAGAGAGAGAGAGAGAGAGAGAGAGAGAGAGAGAGAGAGAGAGAGAGGATAACGTCATGAAGATAATTACCTTTTATTGACACCTACAGATCGTCACATTATATTTACGTTGCTGAAAGAAAATCATTCATTCATACCCCTGAAAAAGCAAGTCCCTCATGACCACTTGCAATAAAATTC
Source organism: Macrobrachium rosenbergii (assembly GCF_040412425.1). NCBI lineage: Eukaryota > Metazoa > Arthropoda > Malacostraca > Decapoda > Palaemonidae > Macrobrachium > Macrobrachium rosenbergii. Next base: position 10,774,777 of record NC_089782.1, read on the forward strand.
ATTAGCGCCGCTTTAAAGTAAGCGCAATGAACATAAGAAACACATTAGGAAGCTTGAATAAAATACTTTTCTGGCCATAAACAAAACCCTCCACGCTGTCAAACACGAAACAAAAACGCTGCAAAGAAACACGCCAACAACGAAAGAGGGACTTCCCCGAGCCGACTAAACTTAACAGAGAAAATAATAAAACAATACGGCTTGTATCCATGGCAGCCTTTAGTAAGCTAATACAAACCGTGCTCGCATGACAGCCAACATGCAATATTAAATGTCATGGCTACATAATTCAACATTGCTATACACACTGACTCGATATCAGTCAAATTGCACGTCACACTTATCACGGGTTGTAGCTATCTTTCCATCCACCTAACACAAAATGCAATACAGCGTTACAAAAGCAGCCACTCTTCCGTATGAGACATGTATATACGCATTTGTGTATAATGACAGCGATTCTGCTTTAATTTACGCATCTGCGCTCTAAAGTCTTTATTCTTTTCTATCTATACTTTCATCTTGATTGAAGAGACTATGAATAAACGGGGTACCGTGCAAAAGGAAGACATATTAACTGCAAGCTAAAATTCCTCGTTCAATTCATATGTTTCGGAAGCGGATACACGGCGGATAATGCAAGAGAAATGCCATACAAACATGAACTGGGCTCAGAATAAAGGCTGATATCCGAATCACTATATTCTTCACATCAACAAGTTCTCTGCAACTTCCAAGGTTTATATAAATATTATTATGTCCTTTTCTTTATGATCTAAACTTGACGGTAAGCTGAATGATATATGACCACCATTTTTATACACAGCAGAATTCTGATTCAGGGCACCATACAATAACTGACAATTTTGATTAAAGTCATATGGTACGTTCACTTCCATTGCAAGTACAGTGTAATTACAATGCCTACATGCAATGAAAGTCCAATGAAAAATGCTTTAAGCATTACAACCGTCAACCGAGCTCTAAGGTTTACAAGCAGTTCTTGTGATTTGAAAGAATCTGATTGAACGCTGCTATCAAAGATTGAATCTAAATACATATAAATATATATTGAAGCACTGCTTTAAAAGTAGGCTAATAAATAAATATACTTCAGCTATTCTGTTTTTATGAATCTATATATATATATATATATATATATATATATATATATATATATATATATATATATATATATATATATATATATATATATATATATATATATATATATATATATATGTGTATATACATATTTATATATATATATATATATATATATATATATATATATATATATATATATATATATATATATATATATATATATGTGTGTATAGACCACATGGTTAACAGCAAAGAATGGCGTGATACGTGTCGAAAGGGCTGGCGTGGTCGAAAAGGAAGATTAGTGTAATTTGAAGGTTTAAGCAGGCAGCGAGGATAATCGAAGACAGGGTGGTGTCTGACACTGAAAACAATGAAATTTCTCATTAACCATTCGGTCAAATATCACACACTATATCGACATCGAAAAGTTTCTCTGCTCAAACTACTACGCATATTATACCACAGAAATGTTCATTTTAGGTCTTCATTCCACAGGAAGACTGGCGTAAAAGCCTGTGAGAACCATGTTTACAAAACCTTCAGATTCGAAACTTTTCCAGAGAAATTCATTCAGAGGATCAGAATTTGACGAACAAGAACGCATCGATCTTCGTGTAGCGGCTTCGAAGCACCGAAAGATTACTTAAGGAACTTTTACCAACACAGACTATTGAAGCGTTTAATAGAACTTAGTCACAGTTTTATTATACTCCATTTCAACGCAAAGGTGCAAATCACAGAGGTAAGGGATATTTAATTCTAAAAAAAGAAAAACAAAAAGCTGACGATAAAAAGACAACAAAAGGAACTTAAAAAGACTTGTTTACTGACCGCGGAAGTAAAGCGCAAATGCCGAAGTTGTTATATTCTCTGTAAATCAACTTATTTCAGTTATACCCCATTTTTTTTTTTTTTTTTTGGTCCTCTTTCATCGAACAATATATTCATAAGACTTCAGTCAGATGTCTCAATAACGCAACAACACACTCATACATTGCTGACGCACGTGCACGAACACGCAAACGAACGCACTCAGAGAGAGAGAGAGAGAGAGAGAGAGAGAGAGAGAGAGAGAGAGAGAGAGAGATATGAAAAAAATAATTTCAGATTCTGGCACTGGCAGCTGGCTTAAGTATGCCCATCAAAAAATTGCCAGCGTCATCGACAAATCTTATTGGCAGCTAACTCTTCCTTGCAAGCCCTTGATAGACTAACTAGTCAGAGAGAGAGAGAGAGAGAGAGAGAGAGAGAGAGAGAGAGAGAGAGAAACTCTTGCCTGTAGGAAAGAACAGGACTTAAAGAAAGAACTCTTCGCTGCTTAGAAAAATTTCAAGCGCTACATCTAATTTTTAAACATAACATCGACATATGGTTTTCTAAAAAGAGGAAAATAACATGGAATCCTTTATCTTATTCAAGTTCTCTAAGAACCACAAAAGGGTATGAAACCTAAGGCTGTCAAGTCATGCAAGGTAATATAATTGAAACAGCTATAGAAACCACCAAATGCCAACAGTAAATTACATTAGTGGCCCAACCATGTGATGGAACGGAGCTAAATTTAGATTTGCAAGCTCTCGTAGGAATGAGAGCGAAAAAGCTAGCAAAATAAAAATCTTATGTATTACGTTCATGAGGATTTGAAAAGTAGACCGATGCTGGAAAAGCAATGCAATCACACTTCAAAAAGGACCACCAACAATGGACCACACGTCTGAAAAGTCAATGCAGCGTAAGAAAGCTTTCTAGAGGGATGATGTAACATTTCTTAATAATATGTCTCATGTCAGAAGACGGCAACAACACTACCAACTTTAATCATTCAAGACCTGGATGTGGCACCCGTTCAAGCGGTCGCATTTGAAAAATACTCGTCCTTTTATCTACGAGTATCTCTAAAACTGTATTTTTACATTCGTGTGCACTCAAGTACCTGCAAAACGAGTTTTGAGAAGTAATATTCTCCGGGGGAGCTTTCTAAAGCCTCCTGCCTATATTCCATTTCATTTCTCCAATGAAAAAGTCTACCGAAGAGAGAATGCAATGCCCGCCTATTTTGTTTAATGTCAAAGTAAAAAGACATTAATTTCGAATGTCATAAGCCCGGGAACTGGGAAAACAAAAGTAAATAAATAAATAGTGCATCCTGATGAAGTGTATGTTAAATACACAAGAGCGCTAAGTACTGATGATTTTATAATTATTATTTTTCTTTTGGGGGGAGGCCCCTCGGAATACATGTGGTCGCCTACACACACACACACACACACACACACACACACACACATATATATATATATATATATATATATATATATATATACACATACATAAATATACACATATACATATGTAAACGCCAAGTTCTTATAAAAATGTAACGAACAAAACTTATTGTTTTAACAAAAACAATATTTTCTATTCTCTTTCCATGCATAATAATCTGTTCAGTGTGGCTGCAGTTTCCCAATCTTCCACACTCGAAGACTACACGAAACACGACTTGGCAAAATTCGTTACCCTACAACTCATTCGGGTCACCTGCAACAACGTTCCTCAGCACAAACACATTAGTATTCTGAGAAATGCGTGTGTGATCAAGAGAGTTTGATGCTTGTGCCACTCAATTACTTTAAAGGAAGTGCTGTAGAAACGGGAACGCATATATGCTCGTTCAAGACAAATTAGCGACAATACACCTACCTACATACAGAGCTTTTAAATAATAAAATAACCAAACACTTAAAAAAGTACAGAGCCAAAATAAAACATCTTACTTAATCTTTGAGATTAAAAATGATATCGTGTCCTTATTTCCTCATATGAAATCCATAGGGTTCTTAGCTGCATAATACAAGGCTTTTAATGTAAAATTCTCTTCCATCAAAATCCTCAAGAAAAAATCTCCAAATATTCTGAATTAAGTAAACTAAAAAACTAAACAGAAAAAAAGATCAGAGCAGACAGCCATAAACCCCCGTCCCCACCCCTCTGAATAAACAGTAATAAAAAAAGCTATAAACTCTTTAAAATCCATTAATCGTGCGTATAGTCTTTTTTTAAACCCTGTGGAATCACAAAAGAAAACTCATTCTGTTAGAATTAACGCTATCAATCTAGAAAACTTTTTTAATTCAAAAGATTTCCCTTCCATAGAAGTTATCATTTTAAAATGGCGGCATAAAACCCAATATACGAAAGAGAACACACATTTTCAAAAGGATGCAGGGGACGGGGGGGGGGGTTATGAAATGGAAGGGACGGGTGAGGGGGAGGGGGAGTGAGCTAGAGAGGGGATCAGGATGGAAGGGAGTTAAAGGATTATATCCCCCAAGTATATTACATGCAACTCTAGACTTTATGTTACCAAGTTTTAAGAGTTTAAATTGCTTCTTGAAAAAACAGGTAATACGCCTTAAGTAAGCCATGCTAACCTCCCCCACACTCATCTCGTTCCTCCTCTGAAAACCATTCCCAACCTCCTCACTGCCTTTTACTCTCTCCATTTCTTTCTTTCTCTTTCAGCTCTTTCTGCGTTATCTACTACTATCATACCACTAGCAAACAACATTTTAGTAGTATCATCTTTCTCATAACAATTCTAAAGAATATTATTTTCGTTAAACTAAGCACGTTTAGTGCTTCCAGTCACAAAATCTTGATCCATAAAACTGTTGAAGATTATACAAAAATTTTTTGTCCGGATATATAAATATTTCTTTTTTCAAATGAACATTTGTTCTGAAACACAGGCGCTGCACATGCTATATCTGGTTGGAAGTGTGTCGTATCGCCTTTGTTCAATTCAAAAACACTTTTCACTTATGCTTTTCGACAAAAAATGCAATAGCATGTCACTTCATGTGAAATGCTCATGTAACTGGCGACACAGCAGGATTCACAGAAATGAATTTCACTCACAATAAACAAACTAACAGAGTAAGATAAAAGCTATTGGCTCCTCGGTGGACATTACATCATTTTTTGCAAGTAGCCGAAAGAGAATGCAGCCAGAATAAAACACATTTTTGTCGGGACACTTACATCTGACTGTAACACACTTACACACACACAATACAATATGTATGTAAGTGTATATTTTATATATATATATATATATATATATATATATATATATATATATATATATATATATATGTGTGTGTGTGTGTGTGTGTGTGTGTGTGTGTGTGTGTGTGTGTGTACTCTTGCGGCATGTGATGAAGTATACCTGGGACTTCAGTATAAAAAGACATGTGTATGTATGTATGTACACACATACATGAATATATATATGTACATACTTACATACATATAATGTGAATGGGCGTGGGCGATCGATGCGTGTGATGAAGTGTACCTGGGACTTGTTTAACCAGACATGTTACCTAAAATTCTAATTTATTAGTTAAGACAAGCATGCCTTAGGGGGGTCTCATGGTCACTTCTCCTTATTGTATCCTTATCTTGAGGATATACAAACAGTAAAGTGCATAAATGGAAAGAAATCGACTGAAATTACCTGCGGTACTGAAATAACTTCCGCGAAATAATAAGAAAAATCTACCGTTTTATAATACTATACTAACTACATGTGCACCTGCGTTGCGTGTGCTTGCGTTGAATCGATAAGAAGGTTTACGTTCAGTCATACACCAACAATCCCGTTAAAGCCTCGACTTCACAACTTTATTCGAAATTCCGATTACCCTTTTATCTAGCCCATTTCCCCCCTCATCCCCATACACTAACCCTTGTTCCTTTGATGTCAAGAATGGGCGGGGGTTAATGGGTAAAGGGGGAAGGAGAAAGAGTGAAGAGGTGGTAGGGGGCAGGAGGGGGTTTAGATGCTACAGCCACGGTAGTGGAGGAACGCAGGGATGGGTAAAGGGGAGGGGGTTGGGGAGGGGGAGGAGGAGGAAAGAGAGAGAGAGAGAGAGAGAGAGAGAGAGAGAGAGAGAGAGAGAGAGAGACCTTATTTTCTCAATGCAAATTAAACTATCAAGTATCAAATGGCACAGCACAGCATCTCGACAAAAGATAAAAAAAAAGGGAGAGTAAGAAAGAGGAAAGAGTGAGAGAGAGAAGTCTTTGTAGCACAAAAAAGGCAAATTTATGTTAATCTCCTGAGAGGATGGGAATCAATATAACAATTCTTACCGCTGATGGAATTTCATCTGTTGGAGATGGTGGGTGGGTGCTGATGGGTATGGCAAAGCATAAGGGAAGGGAGGAGGAGGAGGAGGAGGAGGAGGAGGAGGAGGAGGAGGAGGAGGAGGAGGAGGAGGAGAAGGAGGAGGAGAATGGGAAAAAAGTGGGAAGGAGGAATGTTTCGAAAGTACGAACACGATGGAGATGAAGGGAGGAGCGGGTCGTTAATTTCGAAAAAAACAGAGAGTGAAATTCAAAGGGACGAACGGAAACAGCTGAACGAATATTGAAAATCAAAACATGAAAAGACAGATAACGATGGCAAATAGAAAATTCGCAAGAAAAAGGTCAACCACTTTAAAGTAAAAAATCAAAGGCTCGTAACAAACTGGATTAAACGAAAGAGAAAAATAAGGAAACAGTAAAACTAGCAAGTGTGATTCACTTATAACTGTGAAAAGAAATTCACCACAGCTCAACCAATTTAGATTTCATTCACGTCGGAAAGACGCAGTTATATAACTATGACAAGAACAACAACAAGAACAACAACAATAATAAAAACAACCTGTCCCAAATGACGTATCATTCCTTCTATTAATCTTCAAACAAAGTCCCTTAGCTTTCGAAAGGGAACAATATTTCTCACAAAGTTGAAATATATTTTGACAGTTAGTATAAACAAGTCTAACTAATATATGACGTATTCACTTAGTTTAAATTATATATATATATATATATATATATATATATATATATATATATATATATATATATATATATATATATATATATATATATATATATATATATAATATAAATTGAAAGAATAAACAGCATTCCATTGTAGAAATCTTTAGAGATAACACCACTATAATAGAAGTATCTTTTGCTTTTATATCTTGGTTTCAAGATCTCAAAGTCTTCCGTAAAACTGTGCATCAAATCAAGAAAATTCCATCACTGGATTACGTCACATTATTCTAAAGCAAAATAAAGGAAAGCTGCTGAACACAGAAGCTTAAAACGCTTTGCAATTACAGTAAAACTTATAATGATTTTCAGATTAAATATTATATTCTTGGATACGATGAAATCCTAACCAGTCGATTTCCTTCAACCTTTCGAACAAGGATAATTCAAAATAATCATTTAATTATTAAGTACCTCACAAACATGACAAGAAAAAATGGAGAGAATAAACATAGAGGGCCGTACCCCAATGTTACTGAAAACCAGAATCCTCTTCAGCGAGACTACGACAATAACACGAAAATCAAACACCTTTCGAATTCACAAGAAAATATGTATAATCTCAGAACTGAAACAGTCACGTTTGATCCGCGCGCAAAAATCGTTTCCCTCTTGTCAGCTAAACCTTAACATAAGATCAGTAACAAAATTAACTTACCTCGCATTTACAACGTTAACCAATTATTATTATTAGCGGGAAGGACTAAATCTTCTACTGTTCGATAATGTCTTCCTTTCAGATTAAACACCGTACCGGAACCGACCTAAATTTCGAAACACTTCGCCATTCTTTACTCCAGGCCATACATTCGAAGACCTCTTTAACAGAGACACCAGCTGCATAAAGATGCTAATGAAGGAGAAGAAAACTGTGAAAAGGTGTTTATATCGGTTAGACAAGGGAAACACACCAACCTAAGGGCACTTATTAGTGGCATTAGGTAGAGGGGGTTAAGAGTCACACCATGCTTCAAGAGTGGAGGGAAGACGGGTGGGGAGGGGGGGGGGCTACTTCCTAAAACCACCCAAGCCCCCTTTTCAAGGACCAAAACCTCTTTTGCAGCAAATGCTCCGACAGAAATTTACAACAATCCAGGGCGAGAGAGATCAAAGCCGAAGAGCTGTTAACGACATGCGTCCGGTAATTGAATAGTGGGACAATGTTATCTTCAACAAACAAGATGTACGCGAACACACACACACACACACAGACGGGCGCACGAGCGCTCACATACGATCCAAAGGTAGCACGGAAACATACGCACAAATATAAGGGGTAAACTTAAATACAAAGATAGCTGGATCAATGATCGTAGGTAGGGGGTTTTGGGGGAGCGCCATCCGTCTTCATGTTGTGGTTGAGTGATACATTTGTGAACCTCGATAATGAGCCATGAACTGAGATAATGATTTAAATATCATACTCTGCAGTAACACACCACTTATGAACTTGTATAAGCGAACGTAAATACACCATCTGCACATACTGTAAGTATCACAGTTACTCCTGGGTATTCTAAATAGGATAAAGAATGCTAAGAGTGAATGCATATTTTTCCCTAAAAGCCACATCGAAAGGCAATCTCGACATTCCACATACGGACAAAACCGAATTCTTGCAGATACCAATGTGAAAGAAAGTAAATAAAAACTCGTACAAACATACACAGTCAACTGATTAGGTACAATAAAATATATTCAATTATCCAATACTTATACCAATACTGACCTAGGGAAAATATCCATTTGATACACAAACATAGGCAGGCAGGCAGGCACACACACACACACACACACACACACACACACACAGAGAGAGAGAGAGAGAGAGAGAGAGAGAGAGAGAGAGAGAGAGAGAGAGAGAGAGAGTGCGAATAAGCGGAATGAAAGGAGGAAGGGTGAGAGAGAGAAAGAGGGGTAGACAGGGTGTTTGGGAGGGGGGGGGTGTAGTGAAGAGCCGTGGCGGCAAAGGAAAGGAAAAGAGGGCAAGTTAATTACCAACTCATTAACATTTAAAGGTAGGGTTCCCCTTTTAAATCTAACTCATTTACATTGAGCAGTAACCTATTAAGATCCCATTAACAATATGCTCAAACTATTTATAAGCTTTTTTTTGTGACTGCGAGCGGAGAGAGAATTCGGAAAGACACCATTTCTGCTTTTAAAATAATGACCTTTCAAATATACACAGGGTCTGAGTTCATGCCCGCATGTATGTGTATATACATACATATACATACATATATATATAATATATATATATATATATATATATATATATATATATATATATATATTATTATATATTACGAGATAAAAGGCATTTTATAAAATACCTAAAATCATAGTCATTTAACAGCCGAGACTAAAACTATCATAACACAGTCCTTGCGTACATAAGCGCGCATGTATATGTGCAAAAGTGCGTTATTTAAATTATAAGCTTTATTCCTTTCAAAGGGGGATGGGGTATGCTCCAGATTATTAACCTCCATGTCTTTATCAAATAGTTAGTGTAAAGCTGCAAGCCCATTTTCTTTTTCCACCCTGGGTGCAACCCACCAAGGTCAACCGACCACTAAGTATCCAATTCACAGCTCTGGTCCACAGAGGCACTACGGGGTTTGCATGGATCATCGCTATGTCACAGTTTGTCTATTTGATTTCCCAATCTTATTCAGTGGTTTTGTTCCATTTAACTTTTCTTGCCTATTAGTAAATTCCTGCGTTTGGTATCACGGTTCCTTAATACTGAAAGACTTGACCTCGTAGATCCTTTCTCCGGCTGATGTTGCAGTGAACATATTCTTTTTATTAACCATAATTTTAAGGATTGAGGTGAACGTTTAACAATTCGCGTTGCAATTCTGTGTCAACATAGGTAGCTCTTGTTTGTAATGTATGCAATGTGTATACACAAAACAACAGACTGCCACAGAGTGTGTGTGTTACGAAAGCGACTGTTACAATGATTTACTCTTGAGCACCACATCCAGACATACATATATACATATCATATACATGACTAACAAGAGTTAGCTGTTTTGGCAGAGAATTGCGTGACAAATTGGAAAACATCTGCTTGAACCTTAAAATTAAGGTTAATACAAAAAAAAAAAAAAATGCTCGTTGCAACTTGAGCATAGTATAGTATATATATATATAATAATCTATTTACATATTTAATTAAGAATATGAAATATTGTGTCCCCACGTGATCATTATCGCCTAACTGGTACCTAACTTTGGAAGCAGGGTGGAAATTCAGTTTCAGAATATGGGAGACACTTGGTGCGATAAATAAAATCCCTGTCATAATGTACGCCGTTGCACATATAACAAATTAAAATGACTTCATTCACACATCCGTATATTCACATACAAAGACGCGTAGGAGAAAGACTCTTCTACAAAAAAAAAAAAAAAAATAAAGCATATAAAAACATCTTTTTCAAATGGAGGAGAGAAAAAGGAGCCCTTTCTAAAGGTGGGAAGATAAGACCTTTTCAACTAGGACGAAAAAGTTTTGAATTCAACATCATTACTCTCTCTCTCTCTCTCTCTCTCTCTCTCTCTCTCTCTCTCTCTCTCTCTCTCTCTCTCTCTCTCTCTCTCGGGGTAAAAACTGCATCAAAATATCCATAACATTTAAAATTCATAAGAAGTTCGACTGTTTGGAAAAGAAACACTACAAGTCTTCATGCGAGGACTGGAAAGGAACAAGTTTTAATGGCTTACTCTTGCTCTTTGAAGAATTTGAGAGAGAGAGAGAGAGAGAGAGAGAGAGAGAGAGAAGAAGAGAGAGAGAGAGAGAGAGAGAGAGAGAGAGAGAGAATGGTCAGCGTGAATAGCGCGGTTGTGGAGGACTGTTTGTTGTCTTCAACAACAGTTCCATTCACATATAGTGTTATACATACTTTATTATTCCTACTTAGCCGTAGATTTTAACGTCTTTGCCCTGGCGTGTGATAAATTAAGACCCAGGGTTGTACCCAATATATATATAGGGTTGTATATATATATATATATATATATATATATATATATATATATATAATTTATATATATATATATATATATAATTTATATATATAATTTATATATATATATATATATAAATATATTATATATATACATATACATATATATATATATATTTATATATATATATATATATATATATATATATATATATATATATATATATATATATATATATATATATATATATATATTATATATATATATATATAATCCTAAGCTTTGATATTAGCTGTGAGGTTTACAGGTTTCAAATGACATAAATGTAGCTGCGTGAAACTACAGAGGAGAGAGGAAGAACAGGTGGATGAAATAGTGGAACTGTTTGTTGGGGAAGGGGGAAGAGACTATTAAAAGAAGTCATATTCAAAGCGGCGGAACATCAAAGAGCGAGGAAAGGGAAGGGGAGGGAGGGGAGGGGGGGAGGGAGAGAGAGAGAGAGAGAGAGAGAGAGAGAGAGAGAGAGAGAGAGAGAGAGAGAGAGAGAAAATGAAAATCTGTATTGATTAAAGCTATTCATATTGTTGCTGTGTATATGGAGTAAAAACCCTATTAGACTTGAACCAGGATTTTATCTTCAAGATTTCATTTACTTCCCTTCTATAAATGTTCACTAATCTTTTCATTTTACCGTGCGCGCAGCAGAGTACTGTAAGATCTGCTGTACGTCTCAAACACTTCGTTTATGCAAGTTTAGTGGTTCTTAAATCATAACTGACAAATAGCAAAAACAAATTAAGTCCATATACTTAAATATTTCCCTCTATTTGTGCCAACCTGAACATAAAATGTATTCGAATGATACCTTCCTATGGTAAAATGAAGATAATTAAAATGTATAAAATCATATTCAGTATTTTTTTCTTTCAATGAGACAAAGTTAAATCCTGAATACCAAATTTGAACCATACAACACCTACAGGGACCTAACAAATAATCAAATGCGACTCGTAGGTAAATGAACCATAAACCAGCATTGCATAACATCAACAAACATCTCTGCAAATGTCAACATATGAGGGGTGCAGGGTAGTGTCACAGGGAGGGGTGAAACAATTTACACGACACAAAGCAACTAAACAATGGCAGTAACCTTCCTTTTTCTCATTTTTCTTTCCATATATTATAATAAACAACATGAAACACAGTATTGTATCTGGCAGCCCTACCCCCGAAAACTATGGCCCTCCCCGTCGCATTGTTTTGCTATGGGCTAACAGTTCCGCTCTATGACTCTGACCCCGTTTTCTATTTCCTGATGAAAGTGAGGCTCAACTCAAACAAACGGGAAAGTGAACACTGTCAGCCAATTTCTCTCTCTCTCTCTCTCTCTCTCTCTCTCTCTCATCTCATACATATCTATCTATACACAGTATATACACATACACACCCATGTAATAAATATATATATATATATATATATATATATATATATATATATATATATATATATATATATATATATATATATATATATATATATATATGTGTGTGTGTGAGTTTTCATTAATTAACATTCGTTAGTTCTAACGATATGTCCTACAAATGCAACAGTTAAATGAAATTCACAAACCTGTTTTGACAGAACAGGAAATTTATTCCCTCCAAAAAGAAAAAATCTAATTTAAAGACTGGTCTTTACTGAGATCATCGCCAGATAGCCAGTGCTAATGTGACATGGAGATATATCCCCGGCAGTTGCATGCTCGCTACATCGGTGGCAGGCACGTGTGTCTGTGAATGTGTGTACAACACACACACACACACACATATATATATATATATATATATATACACACACATAATTATATTCTTTCATGGGAATAACACTGACACAACAAATATATAATATATATATATATATATATATATATATATATATATATATATATATATATATATATATATATGTATGTGTGTATATATATATATATATATATATATATATATATATATATATATATATATATGTATGTGTGTATATATATATATATATATATATATATATATATATATATATAAACATACACAAACATACATACATACATAAATACAAATATATATATCACACAATTACAAAAGCAGAAAAAATCAGTTTGAAACAACAAACACCGAAAAAAAAGAGATTATACGATAAAACAAATACCTGCTTATATGAAGGACACGAAGCTCCTCAATGGAACCCATGTGCACAGAGTAGGTATACAAGTAAAGAAGCTATCTGATAAGGGTTATCTTGTGACAACGACCTTATCTACTGCTATCAACAAAATAACGGATATCAACAAAAACATCCGTTAGGGATTTTGTGTAGCGTCACATCAACTTAGATTGTTGGCGTAACTTTTGAAGAGATGCGACTGATGAAACGGTAATGCTACAGGTGTAAAAATGGCAAATACTTCCAACTACCTGCTGTCAGTGGGCTTGTTTTATACTCACGTTTCTGATTCGGAATAAATGAAGTGCATGAGATGAAAAATGCAAAACGTAAAGCCAATAGAATCAAAAGAATGAGAGAGTGTAAAACACACTGTAATGGCACCAGGCCAATCAAATCAAAGCATGCAATATTCATGCGAAAACGATTAAGCTCAAAACGAAGAAGACGGCCTTTGTGCAGGCCGGGCCTGTGACCAAGCACCCACGTACTGACATGGAGAACACTTGAACAAACAGCACAAGTGTTGGTGTTGATATATCAATGATATTATCGAGAACAAACACTCGAGAGAGGCGAAGAACGAAACAAGTTGTTCATCAAGAGTGAAACTTCAATGAAAATGCACAACTGGATGAAAATCTCACTGCATACATTAACAATGCATTTGTCTGTTTTGTCACATTTATTGCATCTTTCCTAATATATGTAACTGTTACTGATGGTGTTTTTGTTGTGTCGCGGGACAAAACAATCACTAATTCGTTGGGAGTATTCATCTAGGTGTTTTAATTTTTAATAACTCCTAAAGAAAAAAAAGCACGCGAAACACATTCAAACAGCACGCAGTCTTTGTCATCAATGTAAACGGAATAATAATAATAATAATAATAATAATAATAATAATAATAATAATAATAATAATAATAATAATAACAGCTAAAATGAAGTCAGAAAGACCTGAAAATCATTTTCCTTCATCTATCGAATGGCCATTAAAAATATAAATCAGGGCCTGGTGCTCAAAAATAATATCCACATAACAGCAATACCAACCCATTATATACCTACTCAATTACCCTGATGGGGTGGAGGGGTGGTGAAGGGGAGGGGGAAGGGGAAATGAGGGGGGGAACAGCCTATCACCACTCAATTAATTTACCCTCATCCAAATTGAAATATATAAATACTTTTAACCACTCCGCAATATATATACAAAAAAGCCTAAATTGGTCGGGCGGGGAGGGAGCCGGGGGTTGGTGCTGGGCGGGGAGGAGTGGGGACATTAATATATTATAAACACCACAACGCTAATATTTATAAAACGGCAAAATAGCGTAATTATTCTTCGTATCCGTTCGGCACAAAACTCTGAACACCATTACGGCAGAAGCGAAGGTCACATCCGGTAACACGACAATGTAGGTTATGCACGAAACACCCGTTCCCCTTTTCTCCTGCCTTCGTCCTCTTTACTCAACTTTTCGTTTCATCATTTCACCCAGTTTCCACTTTTTGAAGAGTGCTATAGTATCATAAAAATGCATTTTTTTTTTTTTTGCTATCATTCAATCAATTTACAACAATAAAATTATGATTTGAGTGAGACGACGGTAATATAAAATATCATTACACAACAACACCAATAATAATAATAAAACATTTTTATACAAAATTTCACTCAACAACAACAATAATAATAATAATAATAACAATAATAATGAAAAATACAACAAACAAATGCACGGACAGTACATGAGACAGACTAAAGAACTGGCCAGCGATGAAACATGACAATGGCTACAGAGGGGAGAACTCAAGAAGGAAACAGAAGGAATGCTAACAGCGGCACAAGATCAGGCCATAAGAACCTGATATGTCCAAAGAACAATAGATTGAAATAACATGTCACCCATATGCAAGAAGTGCAATATGAAAGACGAGACCATAAACCGCATAGCAAGCGAATGTCCGGCAATTGCACAGAACCAGTTCACCAAGAGGTATGATTCAGTAGCAAATAACCTCCAATGGAGCCTGTGCAAGAAACACCAGGTAGCTTGCAGTAATAGGAGCCTGTGCAAGAAACCCCAGCTAGCTTGCAGTAATAAGTGGTGCGAACACCAACCTGAGGGAGTGATAGAAAACGATCAGGCAAAGTTCCTCTAGGACTATGGTATCAGAACAGATAGGGTGATACGTGCCAATAGACCAGACGTGACGTTGATTGACAAAATCAAGAAGAAAGTATCACTCATTGATGTCGCAATATCATGGGACACCAGAGTAGAAGAGAAAGAAAAAGAAAAAAACTGATAAGCATCAAGACCTGAAAATCGAAATAAGAAGGATATGGGATATGCCAGTGGAAATGGTACCCATAATCATAGGAACACTAGGCACGATCCCAAGATCCCTGAAAAGGAATCTGGAAAAACTATATGCCGAAGTAGGCCCAGGACTCATGCAGAAGAGTGTGCTACTAGAAGCAGTGCACAAAGTGAGAAAAGTGATGGACTCCTGAGGAGGCAGGATGCAACCAGAACCCCACACTATAAAAACCACCCAGTCCAATAGGATGACTGTAATGGACAAAAAAAAAAAAATAATAATAATAATCAAGTCACCAACCTCAAGTGCCTCTATGTCAGTACAGACACCAACGACGATTTTATGCTCCCATCAACAAGCCAAAGAAAAAATCAAAGGGAAATTTACAAATACGTTGAAATATCTTACACATGCAAGCGAGTATCTGCTTCACTAACGTTAATCACGCAAAATGAGCTTCCCTACAGCAGAAAAACTAGTAAATAACATCAACGAGTTTACTACTGTTCATTCAAAGAAGAAGATTCAGCACACACAAGTAAATGTCCATGTACACTTTAATTACACGTCACTCAAATCTGTTTACGTCATAAACATTAAGGCTGCTTAAACTGAATCATATTCACGACAACAATTAACTTCACTTAAATTAAATCATTACATCACTATAATCAAAAAGGAATAGAATTTTTCGGTCATATTCTCACTGAAAATGAACAGAATAGTATCTCTGCAAACTAAAATAACCATTACTAATTAACAATAATTATTCTAATTATAGAACAAAATAAATCCTCGTTCGTATATGAAAGCATCATTATAACTCAGCTGCAAAAGACATTTCATGTATTGCGACTTGAGCACCACGTCCGTATTTAACTGCGATCGTACACGCACATTATATGTAAAATATATATATATATATATATATATATATATATATATATATATATATATATATATATATATATATATATATATATATATATATATATATATATATATATATATATCATATTGATGGTATTATGGGCTATATGGACATTACGCATCGCCCCAAAGACTGGACCAAGATACCTTTGTTCTGAGTATTTATATAGCGACAGTAAAGGTTGGGCCAGGCTGGAAGACGGAAAGTCTGACTGTAGAGTTCAATTCCCGCAGACTATTGTCGTTATATACAAAAATAATTTAGAAAAAATGCTTTGAGATATATATATATATATATATATATATATATATATATATATATATATATATATATATATATATATATATATATATATATATACATGGACACACATACGTGTGCGCATTGGTCCAGTTCCTTTGCTACAGAGTAACCAATAACTCTGACTGCGTTAAGTGGAAATACCTTCGTGCAGTTGTGATTCAACAAAAGCCAGAATATTCCAACATAAATAATGATTATAATCGGAGGTTGAATGTATGTGGCAGCCTGTCTTCGCCTGAGAATCGGAGGTCATTACATATAGCTCCCTCCCACTGCTATAACAAGACATCTTTCCACATCCAGTACCTATTTGAAGATTTTTGAAGGTATATCGACCATTGTTTCCAAGATCTTAGAAGCAAAATCTTTTGTTTAAAACTTGATAATCTCAAGCGATTTTTAAACATTTTTTATATATAAAACTGTATGCTTAAATAAAGTAGATTTTTTAGTTAATGTAAAGCTGTAACAGGTAAAAATATTATTTTATATAAAAACCAAAATTATGAGATGTTTAAACATTTGAGAGAGAGAGAGAGAGAGAGAGAGAGAGAGAGAGAGAGAGAGAGAGACTTGGCAGAGAGCTAGTTACCTGCCCGTCTGTCAATCATGCGGCAGCACCATTTAGACTTGACAGAATCTAAAAATTAAAGCAGCCAACTTGGTTTGTATCTGCGGTCGCGTCCAATTTTAGGGGCCATAAAGAATGTACAAACGTTCCATATTTGATTTCCCCACTTTTACAGCTGAATATACAAAAATGAAAAATAAAAGAGTACAAAGGGTGTACAATAAAAGACGGAATGGCAAATAACACCAGTCTTTATCAAAAAGGGAAGAAACAGTAGTGTGTAAAAAGATTCATGTGTATACTAGCTGTAAACTGGAACAGATAAACGTTTAAAACTACTAGACCATAAGTCGATGTAAAACCCATCATTTATGGAAGAACAGCTATAAACAAAAACACTAACACACTACTATATATATATATATATATATATATATATATATATATATATATATATATATATATATATATATATATATATATATATATATATATATATATATATACATACACACACAATGTATATATATGTGTGTGTGCGTGCGTGTGTGTATCCTAATTAACGGGATAAAGTAATAATTCATCGCATGCGCCAATTCAGGGTAACTTATAAACATCAAAACTTAACAGCTAAAATTTCAAAAAAAGGCTGGATGATCAATAACATTCTTAATTTCCCTTTGTAAAACCTATAATTATCAGCATTCCAGAAAGTTTACAAGGGTCATGAAAACCCTAAAAAATAACCTTCTTTACAGCTGAACGAAAAATGCTCACCAATCCTTGGCATCATGGAAAAGTAGCCAGTCTATCGAGTGGGGTAAACCGATAGCTACTTCGTTTTACAAGAGTATAATTCTACATTTTAAATTAAAGTGACCGTATTTCAAGCCACAAACCGTATGACTATGGCGTCAGTAATGTACAAAAGGTTATCTTCTACTGCATCTGCGTGCATGCATACAAAGGAGCCAAATTTAAAAATTCCCAATATCCGTTGAAATCCCTCAGAGATTTAGTAACTATAATCTATAATTTACTCCTAAAAGAAGAAGTGCAATATATTTTCGACAGAGCTATAAAAATGAAGAAAAATGTTCTGAACATAATCACAAAGTGTAACTCTGTCCTTCCGTTTTCCATTAAAACAAATCAAATTACAGTCACAGGTGCTACACACATGCAATCACGATTTACATACCACATTATTAAACAATGTCGTCGTTTCCTTTATGCGAGCAACTAGCAAGTTTCCATGAAAGGTCCTGAATGCTCTTGTCAAAACATATTCAACCCTAATCGTATAAGGATAACTCCTCAGCGTCAGAGAAAATAACTTTATAATCAGGCGCAAGACTTAAATGAGTTCCCTAAAAATACCGTCACGAGCAACGCAAAATTTATACCAAACTGGATTACGAACAAGGAAAATTAACCAGCAAAAACATCATAATGAACTATTAATGGACAAAGAAAAGGCATTTGAAACTATGAGGCACAAGCCACATAAAAAAAGTAACAAACACATAAAACATTATAGAGATGCTAACATGAAGTTCAGGTCTTCCCCGAAAGTCAACTGCCAAAGAATTTTATGTAAAGCGAACAACGTAGATGATCAAACATGTAATATCACAACAGCATTTTCCAGAACACCGGAATACGTTTAAAATGCAGTCGAAATGAAAAGCTACGAATAATAAAATGGCTCTAATCAAAATATTCTATGAATCTTCTAATGACGTGAAAAATTCACCTATTACCTTCAAAATGGGGCAAAATGCACAACACACTTACTGACTGCATAACAACGATAAACCAGTCAGATATTTGAAATAAAAATAATAATAATAATTTCTATTTTTCGTACAAAAGTTTTGCTCACATGAACACCAAAAGGCAGAATATTCTCAGCTGACATTCCTCTCGCTGAAATAATCAACATACCTTTAACAAAATATGTAATTTATAAGTCAGGTGTTCACCGACACTGTTGCTTAAGCAAACTTGGTATCAAATTTTTTTTGTTAATCACTTGGGCACTTGCGATTTCTTCTTCACACCTGCATGAAAATATATGGTACATTTACAGTTGATCAAACGTTAAGCAGGGACAGATGTGTAACCATGTTTAACGGGCTTTGTTCCCGTGTCATCACATTTACCAAATAGATGAATTCTGAGAGACACCCCTTCATCCAAGACACACTTTTTTTCTCTATTTTCAATTTTTTCCTTGTAATTTGCATTTGTCGTTACGTATGACAGCACAGCTTCAGACATAGAAGAAAACGTGTGTGTGTGTGTGTGTGTGTGTGTGTGTGGAGATTAATACAACACTGGAGCACTACTGTCAAAACAAAAATGGATAAACTTTATACTATAATATGTTAGACACACGTGAATCTGAAGCACAAGTCTGAGACGTGCAATCAATAGAGGGAAGACTGAGACGTTACAAAAGATTCTGGTGAAGTTATGACGCCACGAATAAATTAAAATTTAGATAATACTCATAGCACTGCACTAAAAGGACACGCATGTAATTTAGAGGACTACAGATTTTATCTGAAAATCGCCCACTTTCAACTTTTGACTCTGATATAGACTTTAGTTTGGAGAATATTCATCCAACTCTCCGCTTTGCTGTTATTTTCTCACAACGAGTTCAAATGATTTTAACGACAGTTATCAGGCTAAAATCTTGCTTCAAAAACACGTAAATGTCAGTTTCTTATAACATAAGTGAAAACCTCAGAACAATTCTCGTATCACCTACACAAACAACAGAAGGAAGTCGCGCAACATGAAATGGACACGGTTTCTCAAACCACCTCTTTCAGTCCAATATTTATTGTGATCTGAACACACGCATAGGCACATGTGTGCGCATACTAATATCGAAGCTTTGGCAAAAGTTAATTAATTATTCTTTTATGATTTTGAAGCAAAGTCTAATGACGAAATTCCAGGGCACACAGCAACGAAAGTGTTTCCCATAACCCAGCCGTAGAGTCTGGCTGTCCCCTCCCCCCATTAGTGATATATTACACACCCGTAGAATGTGATACATAGATTCTGAATAATTCGTTCAGACAAAAATAGTTTTTGGTATTTCCCGAGATGAGAGATACACAAACGAGCACGCGCGCACGCACGCACAGAAGCGCGCACCACGTTACCTACTACATGCTTTCGGCCCGGATACGTAATTTAATGTTCAGTTTCTCATAAGGGGAGAGTTGGGAGCCATAGGAGCATGGAGGCGAAGACTACAAAGTCTCTAAAGAGATTCGTAAAACACGACCGTCTCTTCGTCGTGTCAACAACACAGCAGCAGAGGAAAGAGAAGATTTTTCCGCAACTATTTGAGGAGAATCTAGAATGCATTTTTCCCGATGGTGAACGAAGCAATCACTTGTGAAGAGAAACGTGTACACTACTTTTTGGAAAATTCTTCCCGTGCTGTTTCATCACCTGAAATCAATTTGCATCCAAAATTAAACCTGTTCATATTCGCAACGTTTCTTTCAAATGCAAGCAATTTTCAACAATATGCCCCTGATGTTATTCGGTCCAATCTCGCGTTTGCAAGCGGCGGGGAAGGGGGAGGGGGAGGGGGGAGGCTGCGAGCGAAAGGAAAGAAATCCTTGTAATTGCAAATGTCATTTGGTGAAAGAGACGCTTTGAAAATCGTTTGTAGAGAATATATATTCCATCTCGTTCTCCATTCACTTCGCACAAAGAAAACATATTTGAATTACCCCTTCATTAAATTGCATTAAAAATCTTGTTTCCCAACTGTTCTGTAAAAAGGAGAAACAGGGAAAAATTATAAACAGTTTCTACTCCTCTTTCTCTTCTCTAACCGATGAAAAGGATACAGCTAAGGGGGGGGGAGGGAAGGGAGTGGAAGGGATGGGAAGGGGGAGAGGGAAACAAGAGGGAGAGAGGGGAAATTGGAAGGGGGCTATACACGAGAACATTGTATAACGGCGCTGATTAAACATACCTATTCATTATTCAGCGACTAAAAGAAACTCTGTTAAGCTACAGATACGGTGAATATTAATCCAATTACAAAGCGCCTTCCAATTTAATGAAAAGTAATACGATACATCTCATTATCATATACACAGTATTATGCAATGGGAGGATTTATTCATCAAATTACTTATTACAACTCATTCTCTTGGATGAGCTTCGCATTAGACGTTTTCGTCATCGTATTACAGCCAGTGTCTATTCTAATACTTCCGTATAAAAGACAGCGAGTCTACAACCACGCACGCACTCACGCACGCAAGCCCGCGCTCTCGCACACACACACACACACATTCATACACACATACATGTGTGTGGTAATATAGTATGTGGATGAATATGAAAATGAGAAAAAAAAATTATACCCGCTGGAAGGAGAGTAAAATGGCCATTTAATGTGATGAAACGAAGTCTATATTTACATGCAAAAAGCAAAGGCAAACAAAGAAATCTTTGAAAATAAAGATAGTGTTTTGCATTGTTTAAGGAAATATTCAACGGTGAGATTTTGTTCCGTTTGTAAATGAAATCCACACACACTTCCTAAACCCTATCAAATAAACATATTTCTTCATCACAAATGACTGCAACTTCCCTGTATTACATAGATCTATATTTGCTGCTTAATTAAAATGTTTCTTCGAATAAACGCGTTGGAAGCTTGTGAAAACCTACCTTTGTTGAAGAAAAGCCTTGTCACTAAATGTGAAGATTTTCTTAAGACAGCACAGTAATTTTTATATAAAAACTAGTCCGTCCACAAACAAGTAAGTTTTAATTTGCAAAACCTGTTCCGCGACGAGGTCAATTATCATTTCCACTCAACATTTGCTTTTAATGTAGCCTATCGAGCTCTCCATGGTCAATTGTCTGCGGAGGTATACCAGAGTAACAGTACATAGGATCTAAAGCCGAACAAAATATGAGTTCAGCTCTTGTTTGGAGCATACGAGAGCTGTAAAAATGAGTATATATGGCATGAAGAAGGAATAAAAACAATATCACGGAAAAGATATGAACATTTACATGCAATATCCAATATTTGCACGGCAGTACATATCGACAGCCTATATACTGTTGAAAAAAAAAGCAGTTTCTACTGGTGGTAGCTTTAGAGAAAAAATAACTTCAACGGGCACTGACATATTCACATTTTGACTGTTGAATCGAAGATGAACGACCTAATAAAAAACTTTCAGCCCATTAACTGGTCCAAATACCTACCCCGAAGACTCATTAGAAGCGCATCAACGATCCCCCACTATACACACACACACACACTGATCCATTTACCTCACTTGCAGGCACTTTCCAGATTCCTGGATATCTAGGCTTTCTTTTCTGACTGCTCTTTCGGTCCTTTATCTTCTCATCACTTCTACGGTATCTGAATGTTAAGCCCCTTTCACTGCTTATCTCCTCCATTTTCTCTGCAAGACCATACCGTTTCTAAACAATCTAATCCATCCTTCGATCTACACTTATCTTCCCACATCTGTGTATCTCTTCTTCATTTCTCACCCTCTGAATTCTTATGCAACATATACTACATATACAGTACACGTCAGATAGTATCTCTAGCACCTTTTATTTGAAGATCCACTTGTTCTTCAATTTTTCCCTCGGCAGGAACTTAATATCCACAATTTTTTTTCACGCCTCCCATCTGAAAGTCTCTCTCTCTCTCTCTCTCTCTCTCTCTCTCTCTCTCTCTCTCTCTCTCTCTCTCTCTCTCTCTCTCTCTCTCTCTCTCTCTCTCTCTCTATATATATATATATATATATATATATATATATATATATATATATATATATATATATATATATATATATATATATATATAATATATGTGTGTGTACATTTGCGTGCATCCGTATATAAACATACATGCATGAGTACGGAACTGTGCCTAGTCATCTATATATCACACACACACACACACACACCTATATGTGTGTGTGTACATTAATAAAAGCGGTACTTATAAAAGCTTACATAAGTTTTTGTGCATGCATTTGTAAGAGAGACAGAATATCTGATGCATGGTTCTCCTCTGGTGGGGAAGGGTAAGGAACACCTCGTAGAGAGAGAGAGAGAGAGAGAGAGAGAGAGAGAGAGAGAGAGAGAGAGAGAGAGAGAGAGAGAGAGAGAGCAGGGTGGGGGGCGGAAGGAGTATGGTGTGCTTACAGTAAGTAAAACTTTCATGACAATTTCATTTCAATCGCAGTATCATCACCTTTCATGTTCAGAACACCATTCGCTGCTGTATTGCTCTGCACTGCAATGTCAGTTCAAAATCATAATTCGAATATACTCCACGCACTGTTCAACCTACAACACGAAACATGAACACCTGCCAAACTTTAAAATACAAAACATCTGTTCATATGATACGACAAACCATTATTTTATATATAATACACTTGTAATTTTTATAGCAAAGATACGAACAGGAAGCCATAAATTATAATACCAAGCGAAGCCATAAAGAACTGCTGATCGAAATATCTTGGATTACAAAAGCCACCGAGAAATTATTATAAGCATTACTTCAAATGACCAAATGACAGGTGGCCGACTCCAATTCGTATAAGCCCGATACTGCAGTACAGTCAAAAGGATCTTTCAGCACTTCTGCTATATTTCTGATGAAATGTCAACGCGTCTGCATTATTTCCACTCGATTCCGAGTTTACTATCGGATCAATGTTTACCTACACTTCGCTAGCGTACGTACATACGGAAAATACAACGAGACTCTTGATTGGTCGACGGAATCCCAGGTTAATTTCGAAACCCCAAACCGTATGACCTTCCAACTTCCCCCTCTCTATCAGTGTCAATCGTTAACCAGCAATCAGGCTATAAAATGTGACAATGTGACGGATCACCCCCACCTAATGACATAGGTCATCAGTCCACTACCTCCTAGTTGTTCTCATTTGGCCGAACACATCCAACCACAGTCTCTCTGGCGTCATCTGTGCAGGCATATACTACACTCCATTCAAACGTATTATGAAAATAAAATCCATTTTTCAATAAGGCATGCATATTTTAGTTATTTCTCAATATAAAGTAAATTACAAAGCAAAGGCAAAGACTTCGTAATTGTTTAAATGTCTGAAAAAGCTGCGAGTCTCCTTGCCTCGGAATATCCATACACAAGCATTCAAGTTGCGAAAGAAAAGCAGGAGAAAACAAGCCCTATTTTTCAGGAGCATCCCGTGCAATTCAAGCGAGGCCATACTTCACAGTATTTCCCAACATTACAATTTACCAAACATTTGAGCAACGTGATTTATTCCCATCCGAATCATCATACATTACGAAATATTGTAATGGAAACATGCATCCATCAATTCAGGGAACAATATTTGCTCAAGTTATCACCACTGCCTTCAAAGATTTTCATAACAACAATACAATAAGAAATAGGAAACAATTTGAGAAATGCCGTGAAAATTTTATCAAAAGATGAGAAAGAAAACTTACAAACCTTTTCAGCAAATTTGTCAAACTGCAATGGAAGAACGAGAGAAAAAACTTATGAGTGCTCAGAGGGAGCTTGTGGATAGCCTATGTAATCTACATATTAATGCCATGTGTACCAAAGTGGACGCTCGAGAGAGAGAGAGAGAGAGAGAGAGAGAGAGAGAGAGAGAGAGAGAGAGAGAGAGAGAGAGAGAGAGAGAGAGAGCATCCTTAAATAGCACGCAAAACAATGGTAGCCGGCATCCATAGCAACTTGTAAAACCCGACTGGGATCCTAATGCCTTACATACATAAGACAGTATTTGCCCATTAAAGGAACACACAGACAAAGACGCGAGTTCAATAAATTTGTGTAAACCAGACAATAAAACGGGAGTTTCTGGTATTCAGTTTCATTAACTTAGAGCACAAACAGTTCTTGGCTTATTAAAGATACTCCAGTGGAAAATATCATTCTAAAAGAGACGCCCACAACCTAATTTAAGTCTCAAATGAGAACATCCGAAATATGCGACTAGCATACGCATAAAATACAGCGCTTTCTTAATTTGGAATATTCAGTTTTATATCTACTTTGTCTGTTCATGTACTCCACATGTGCCCTATATAATATATATATATATATATATATATATATATATATATATATATATATATATATATATATATATATATATATATATATATATTATATATATATATATATATATATATATATATATATATATTATACAGTATATTAAATATAAACTATATATAGACACACACATATATACATACATATACACATATGTTATATATAAATATGTGTGTTTATGCACTAATGGCTGAACAGATGCCACTCATCTCTAAGTAAAACCTCCAAAAGCTCAGGTTCCAATCCTAGTCAGGGTAATTGCATTTATCACATATAATTCCCTTTGAGTGTCAAGTTATTGTGAAGGTGAAATAAATTCCATATTACAGGGTAATTGTGGCTTCATATTTAAGAGAAAAGACGGCTGCCAGCAAATTAGTGAAAAACTTATTTAAATATATATATATATATATATATATATATATATATATATATATATATATATATATAATATATATATCTATATATACACACACACACACATATATATATATATATATATATACACATACATATACACATATATAAACATTTGTGTGTGTTTGTGTGTATATACTTTTAATAAACAAAATAGGTCATAACTTATTCTCCTAAAGTCTTCACACCCAAATTACTAATTAATTATCAAATAATCACAACCGCACATGACGCTCGCTACCGAAAAAGGTTACATATATTATGTACTCTTTTACTGTAAAACGACTTACTGATCAAATGCCAAATAGTAAAGCAACTTTATTGCTAACCTTCTTTATCTCAACCACCCCCACCTGATTCTCCATCTCCTATCCACACAAATAAAATAAGACATGAAAAGTTCAAAACCTCAACGGCTTTTTCGCCTCCACTTTTTCGGACATGTACGAAAACCTAAAATGAAATGAAAACTTACAAAAAACAAACACACGAGGTGTAGTGGATTGTATATTAAACGATATTTGTAGCTTCAAATTTGTAAATAAATACATATACGTACACACACATATATATACATAATTTGATATAAAATAAAAGTTGATATATATCGAATTTGATATATATAAAATATGATGTTATAAATAACTCCAGAGACCGTAAAAAATATCTAATTTTCATAACAGCACAACCTCTAGCAATGCTTCCCAAAAACTAAAGCATTCGTATGTGAACAAATGCAATAACTTCCATTTTTACCATTGCTATTTTAACCTACCAAAAATGGCAAAAAAAAAAAAAAAAGATCTCTCCTCCCCCTTGTTTCTCTTCAGAGCACCCCCAACCCCCAACCTTCTCCCATTTAGCCGTCGAGAAGGAACCCTGCTACACCAAAAAGCATCCTCATTTTAAAATAATTTCTCCTCCTCCTAAATAATTCCGCCGCCAATCCCTTAAAGTGAAGTCACTGAGAACAATTTTCCCTCTCGAAATAGAGGTCTTCTTTTTCATTTTCTTTTGCTCTGCTCTGCTCTGCTCTCCTCCTCCTTTACGTACTGTAGGCTATATATACAGTATATATATACACATATATATACACATATATATACGATATATAATGTATATATTATATGTACATTCTAAAAAACTTTAATTCATAGGAAAAAACTTTTGCAGATAATGGTGGACTCTAAGCTAATGTAAACTGGTAGGACTGTTTTTTTCTACCTAAGGAAAGATATTCTTAATAACTAATTTTTATTTCCAATAGTATTAGCTTACTCATTTTTTATACACAGGCCATAACCAAAGCTTTTAATATGTCTGGATGAGGGAATGGGTGAGAGGCAAATAATATAGCGGTAAATGTGACAGCGAACGTATGAAAACAAACATATCGGTACCTGACATATCACGAAAGGTATATGGTACGACTTGGAACGCAAAATTTGTCTATCATTAATTATTCACTTTCTTAATTTCCACAGTAAAATTGCAGTCAGGCATATGGGAGGATTGATAAAGGAAAAGAAGTGTCGGTATAAGCAAGAAACAGTGTGTACGTGTGTATTAGGTAATGGTTATGTTATAACATCAATAGATGCACTTTGGGGAGGGGTGAAAATATATGGCATGCACGATAAAGATGAGGGTGATTTAAAGTTTTATGACGGAAGTTAAATTTTTTTCGAATACGTTCCTGTTTTTCTTCATTGCGCAACATGCAATCTGCATTCTAGATATAACAACAACAAAACAACAACAACAACAATAATAATAATAATAATAATGATAATATTATTATTATTATTATATTAATAATCTTTTTGTAGAACCATTGTGAGACAAGAGCGGCCTCCTGTCTACCACACCCACCGAGAGATCCTATAGGCCCCCGGGATTTGCACAGGTTACCTTTGCTCCTCAAAAAGTATCATTCATAATAAGAAATGGAATACTGGGCACTGAAACAGAGATTTCATAGCAATTTAAGGAACAGCAGAAAATCTCAAGTCAAATCTCGGTGGTAAAAGACCCATCTTAAAATAAACAAAGTACTAAGTGAATACTAAAAATACTAAAAATCACACACACACACACACATATATATATATATATATATATATATATATATATATATATATATATATATATATATATATATATTATTAAAAGGACACAATCTGGATGGTATCTAACAGATACCATCCAGGTCCTTTAGCAAATCTACTATTGCACAGAACAAGTGTGTATGTGATCCAGTTTATAGTTTATATATATATATATATATATATATATATATATATATATATATATATATATATATATATATATATATACATAATCTATGTAATCGGCTTAGAATAAGATTTGTCCTAATATGGGGAACAAAAATACACCGAATTATACAGTGAAAGTAAAGTAAAGCATAAAATCCGACTAAAAATAAAAAAAACTACATAATTACGCCACACCTGTCGTCTTCATCCGAGTTTCTTTTGCACTGTGGCAACACTAACGATCCATGCATTGGCAGTTCCAGAGAACACGGAGGGACACACACACTCATACGCACACACTAAGCCGTATCCCCAGCCAGAGTGTGGCTCTGGAGGAAATGCAGCGTAAGGGTCACTTCGACATTCAAACTTGAACTACAAAATTACAAATGAAAACTCTATGAAATAAAGCTTCACTAACATCTGTCACTTCAGCACATCGAACAATCTTGCAGACACAAACCATGCACACCTATCATAAAGCATTCCCGCACTTCCTGGATGTTAAGGTTCTTCCTTTCCGATATCTCCTTACCCTCATCTACCCAACACTCTCTAGGTCTTCCTTTCCTCCTCACTCTTGCAATTTCTCAATTAGACGCTCTTTCCTCGACCTCTCAACGTCAATTCTTTACGCATGACTGAACCATTTCAAAATACCATTTCATAATACTCTGATCCATCCTTCCATGTTTCGTAACCTTCTAACCCCCCTCCTAGGGATCTCCAAAATTTTTCATTTAATCAAGTTTTTTTTTATGCCGGATATAAAAAGTAAACTGTTCACCTCATCAGCTTCAACTTATTTTTTCATTCGCATTTAGAATCCACACTTCACTTCCATAAAGGAGAGGTGATGAAACAATAACTTTGTGTTTTCCCACCTTAGCATCCATTGACAATTCAAAGCTTATCTCAGACTTTGCAATCACCCTGTACCTTTCTTGCTCCACCTAATCTTGCTTACCTCTTCTCTGCTGCTACCTTAGTCCGTTACATTTGCGGCCAAATACTTACACGAATTATGATTGATTAATTGATTTATAGATTTTAGGCATACATACCAAGCACTGGGGCAACTTAGGCCATTCAGCGCTGAAACGGAAATTGACAGTGAAAAAGTTTGAAAGGTGTAACGGGAGGAAAACCTCGCAGTTGCACTATGAATCAATTGTTAGGAGGGGGTGGCCAGTAAGATGGAAGAAAGAGAATATGAACAGAGGTACAGTAAAAGGAAAGAAAGAGTTTGCAGCTAGGGGCCGAAGGGACGCTGCAAAGAACCTTAAGTAATGCCTACATTGCACCGCATGAGGTGCACTGACGGCACTAACCCCCTACGGGGCTTACACGAATTAAACACTTTTATCTTTCCACGGGTCAAGTTAACATTCATTTGCTTCATCTTCGGATTCCTTTTACCTTCGTAACCTCACATTTTCTCATAGCTTTGTTATCTTCAAACACTCAAACTCTTTCACTAGTTTCTGCAGTTTCTTTTCACTATCTCCAATCAGCCACAACTTCACAACTTATTCTCTTTGTACCTAGTTTATTGTGACTCACTTGTACAAAAAACCAAACCAGTCACTCACCCCATCCATATATTCTAACACATACTTCGCTTCCACTGCTATATATTTTAAATGCTCTCAATAACTTTTCTATGTACAAACATTCTCCATACCCTTCATTTTATATCGATTCTATTATACAAAGTCTGTAAATCAACAAAAACTTGCAGAAACACTTTGTTTTATAATCCAAACTCTTTACAAAGCTGTCTTTCATTTAACAAAACTTGATCCACAGAAACACACCTTATTCCCCGTCTTAATCCACAGTGCTCTTTCCTTATCAGTCGTCCTGTCATCACCTTTACCTTTATCATTGAAACAATCATTCCTCTCTGGTTAAGCTCAGTAAGTTACGTTCCCATATACCTATCACCTTTACCTTTATACACTGGAACAGTCATTCCTCACGCAAATTTCTACAGAACCTTTAATTCATATATACAGTATATATACATACATATATATATATATATACTATATATATATATATAATTATACAATGTATCTGTAAAATCTCACTGTGCCTGATGACCTATGTAAAGGCTCAAGTATAAGGTACATAACCGACTGTGATGGTCGCATCCTGATAGGGAAGGGCATGGGGCTAACAACCTCATCCCAAAATGGAGTCATCCCAATGATTGGAAAAACTGTGAATATGAAAAACCATGCATATAGTCCTGTATACTCACACACACACAACAAATATGTATAAATGCTTCAAAACCAAAGGCTTTTTATGGCCCAAAAGAAATAGCATTCAAATTAGGGCGAAATCCTAATACATTAAAAAGCATAAACCCCACATACTCTTTTTCATTCGAGGCGATTTTGAACATCAGAACAAAACCATAGGATATTTAGTCATTGTTAATCACTTGTTAATTTACTTCATCCTTTGCAGTACTGCAAATTCGTTAACATCAACTATCATGTGATGTTTAATTCATGACCGGTAATGTACTTCTAATCCATACTTGCATATGTAACAAAAAAAACTATATATATATAAATATCAAACTACGTTTAATCCCTACGACTGGTATTATGCACGATTTCATTCTACCACTTTGTAATGGCTATTGCTATGCATTCCCTAATCACCCGTCCAA
Source organism: Macrobrachium rosenbergii (assembly GCF_040412425.1). Lineage (NCBI taxonomy): Eukaryota > Metazoa > Arthropoda > Malacostraca > Decapoda > Palaemonidae > Macrobrachium > Macrobrachium rosenbergii. The sequence continues at coordinate 10,805,684 of NC_089782.1, forward strand.
TGCAATGCTAACCCATTACAAATTGACATACGTTCTGATTCTTTTTTGAAAGGGACGCCAGGAGGGGGGAGGGGGTTGGCTGGAATGCATAATAGACTAGGGAATGGGATGGAGATGGGCATCAATTCCATGTTTTATAAGACAATGAAATGATTCAAATATAATGATTTTTAATACAATTCCATAATTTCTCATGGTTCCTTATTTTCTCTTCATTATAAAATATTTGTACGGGATACGGGTGCAATATATTTCTGTGACGTAATGGTGGTTATGTAAGGGGCAAGTTTACCTCAGTGGCTTAATTTATGCTAAGTAACATGAAGACCAAATCTAGATACGAGGTTAGATGGAAAAAAATCTTAAAACTACTTTGTCAAGACAACTGAGGAGCAACTGGAAAAAAAACCGAATTTAAATCTACTGAAGGAGTTCTAAGCCCAAAGGAAGCTTATAATACGTACACAAGAAAGTCGCTAGTCTTCTTCGAAAAACAATACTGGTATATACAATACCAAAACAAACTTCCTTCCACGTATTACAATATTATAAGGGCAAACCCCTTCCTACTCGATGAACAAATTTCTTTTTCCCCGCAATTTTAAGACGAAAAATTCTCATTCTCACTCACTCATGGGCGAGCACGCGCGCACCGCAGAGGTGACGTTGGTTCCTAAATTCCTTCTTAACTGCCGAGGCCTAAAATTCAAACCCATAATACACGCCGCTAGACGATACCCTTCAACCACAACATTCCGATACAGAAATCTCTCCCTTCTATTTCACACAAACACACAAAGGCCTCGGTGTTTCTTAATGGGTCAAATGTATCAGTGAAATAGAGCTCTCTTTTTCATATTCTACTGTACTTTGGAGGAAAGGGAAGGGAGAAGGGGCGGGGAGATAGGAAGGAGGGGGAGCAAAAAGGAGGAAAAAATGCCCCGTAAACAGCCACAACGGTGTTGTACAGTAGAATGGCAACAGCAATCACAAATAATATTGTTTAGGCCATAAACTCCTCACTGGCGGTTGAGGGGGGAGGGGGAGGGTCCTAAACAGGAATTAGGGTTTTTTCTTTTTTTAAGGAGGCTTGTGGTTCTAAAAAGCACTGATCTGCACGACGGCATTTTTCTCAAATTTATAAACAGATGAAGGAGAGCAGTGGCCATACACAAGGAAGAAAGAGGAACATAAAAGTTAACTTTACAGGCAGGTCCTGCGACCAACGTCAAAACCAGACCAGTGACAATGGCATGACGAAGGTTCTCTTTTTCCTTTCTACGACCCTACCTCGCCCGCCCCCCCACCCCGCCTCTCTCTCTCTCTCTCTCTCTCTCTCTCTATAAAATCAACCAGCCTAACAACGAAGATCAATGAAGTGGAATAGCTACGTCCATATGAATAACGTTAACATCTGAAGCCTTATCAGCGCATATGTATTCTATCACTCACGCTCTTTGTCTGCGGGTGGGAGGTAAAATACAGAAGTCTTAGAGGAAATTAGCAAGTCAAAAATATTTTTGAAAATCAAAACAAACAAAATATAATAGATAAGCAGCACTATTCACGTAAACAAAATTACAATAACAATTTTATATATCTACCATTCTGTAAGATGGTTAATCAAAAGAAATTAAGAATGCCCAACCCAAAAAAAAAAAAAAAATGCACGAGTATTACTACTTTCTAATATCAGCCTGTGTGAAAATGTATGTAATATGTGAAAAAGGCAACTCAATAGTTGTGAGACACCAACATACACATCAGTATGTTATGACGATATACAGATGAAAATACATAATTTCATCTTGAATATTTTCCTGGAAAAATAGTTTCACCCTTTTTTTATAAGACATTATTTTTTCGTGGAGGCCACAGCAAGTTTCATTTAAGTACAAAATAATCCTTTACCTTCTTGTGTACTTTGGGAGAAATACGAAGCGTACGTTTACCGAAAGTTACAAATATTTCTGAGTAGAAGAAAATTCAAATTTATCATGATCACTCTTCGTCCACTATAATTCATTGCAAATAAAAAAACAAAATAGATCAAATGTCCGATAAAATAAACACTCCTGAACTGACAATGTAAAACGCACAAAATCGTACAAATGTATAGTGTACGTGTGTGTGTCCACACACACATGCGCGCGCCCCAGCGCAATGCCGCTATTGCAATTTGGGAGGCTGGCTTCAGTAAGGGATAGCTATCCGACTGTCAGCAAGTCTGCAAATGAGGTTGTTAGCACGATGCCCTTTTTGACCCTACTTTCGGCAACCACAGTCGTTTCACTATGCTTAGGTCAACAGAGGTAGACGTCGAAACTTCGACATTTGACTCAGTAAGAGAGTATGGTACTCATCACGCTAAGATATGTATGCATATGTGTTATATACATACATACATACATATATATATATATATATATATATATATATATATATATATATATATATATATATATATATATATATATATATATATATATATTCACAGTCAAGTATTCGTAAAAAAATATTTTCTCATGATCCTTCCAGACGAGAGAGAGAGAGAGAGAGAGAGAGAGAGAGAGAGAGAGAGAGAGAGAGAGAGAGAGGAGAGAGAGAGAGTTGATAATTATACATGAACCTCTCGCTCCTTTGCATTAGAAAACACGTGTACACAAATAAATTATGGAAAAGGTCTGAAGGTCCTCTGGAAGCAAATAGAGTATAAATAGTTACAGGAAATATTTGAAGAGAGGCTGTAAGGTAGAGGGTGAAAACTAGTAACGGGAAAAGTTAAAATACGAAGTGGCACTTGTCAGGCTTCCGCGTGCCCTCAACTGTATATGGCAACAACCGACCGATGTGATACATTAAATAAAAAGTGGCCATAAATAGAAGGATGCAAGTTTCTGGCTGCTTCCGTATTAAACTGAGGACAAGCTTCGGTGTATCTAATTTGACGTTACAAGACAATGCACATGCTAGCAAGTAATTTTACACATACGCACGCACAAATATATACATTTACACACATACATTATTATATATATATATATATATATATATATATATATATATATATATATATATATATATATATATATATATATATATATATATATATATATATAAGATCTACAGGTATTAACACCCGCTTTTTCAATACTATAGAGAGGAATCCTCATAACTGTCTGAAGGAAGAAACTCTTTTCACATCTTTACTTCTCTCCCTCGCTGGTCCTCTCTTTCTTTACCAGTTTAACCACACGAGAGAGGCAGTGTGCGGCTCTGAATACAGAAGTAGCAACCAGCCTTCCACAGAAATTAAGACCCGAGCCAAAACTACACCCGTCCGAGATGATTTTTACGAAAGCTACAGAGGCTGTGAAACATGCTTTGCCGACATCCCCCTTCCCCCCCGACTCTCTCTCTCTCTCTCTCTCTCTCTCTCTCTCTCTCTCTCTCTCTCTCTCTCTGTGTATGTTTTGACGCCACTTTGCTTGAAGGCAATAGGTACGGATGAAGATTATAAAAGGGGAATTTCTCTTCTCATCCAAGAGTACTGAGCCGGACAAAGAAATTTTAAAACCTACGACAGCCGCCGATGAAAGTTCTGTAACTGCAGTGTTCAGCTCAACACTGATAAAGACACAATTTACTATAATTGACACAGACACGATTGCGCGCGTCTTCATGTATCAGTTACTATGCATACAAGGCATATGCATTTCTATTTGCATACATGCACACACACACACACACACACACATATTATATATATATATATATATATATAGACAAAAATAATGCTCTATTTCCAAGTACTGAATATAATCTTTTTATATCAGATATTACTGTACATACGAAATTTCTGAAAAATCTATAGATAACAAGGTAAAAAAAATGTCTGAGAACGCTAAATAATATAAAAGTGAAAAAGAACGTAAAGAAACAGCCACATACACAATTACAATACACGTCAAAGAGGTATAAACGCATATTGTTCTTTCTGAGAAATAACAACAGATTAACTTTTTCTTCTCTCTTTGAAAATCATTATCATCGCCGCCTTTCGTAGGTCCTCTGTGAACTGAAATTCCGCCACTTGTATTTCCTGGGGGTTCACTTCAAAACATTTCGACCCCCGTCCCATTGTTCTCTTATAAATACGATTGAGGTACTTATGTACTCCCTTCATCACTATCTCGTATACATATGGAACACTGTAATTTCCTTACATTATGAATTCTCTCTCTTTTCAAAGCCTTATCCGCAAATCTACAGAATCTTTTGAACATAACTTCACTGTCATACCATGATGCATGTCCGTATTGTAATACAGTTCGTACTAGAGTACTCACTGACAAAAAATAAAAGGGTCCTTTTAATATCTACTAAAAATGAGTGTAATGCCAATTCAAAAAAGAATTTTTCAAGAATAACTTTCACTTCCACTGAAAATAATCCAAATTCAAAACTTCCGTGTCCCTGGAAATGAATAGGAGCGTTTCGACCGTTCGACGATACACATTTGAGAACAACAACTGCTCCCTCCTGCTCCCCCACCCCCCTCTTCCTCCTCTTCTGGCTGTCTGTCAATCAAGGTGCCATAAGGAACGAAATTCCAAACGGGATGCCAGACATTCAAAATGGGACTGTGAACAGTGCCGAAAAGATTTTCTAATAAAGTAGTCTCTTGAACCTATTCAAAATCTCATCTACAGATCTTAAAGCCATTCAAAATCTAATTTACAGAGTAAATAAACCAGTAATGAAAACGCGAAAGGTCTCACAACATTCTCTCTCTCTCTCTCTCTCTCTCTCTCTCTCTCTCTCTCTCTAGCAGCTTCTATATCTGGTTCAATATACAGCTCAAATAAGACAAGCCCATTGCTACCCTTCCCAACTCTCTCTCTCTCTCTCTCTCTCCTACATATACCCTTTTCCATTGGCTTCAACCCTTTCCCACTTAAAGTAATGGCCTTCTCTCATATAATTACATTGCACACATACACAAACAAAATGCAACTCAGGTGCACACGTGAACGTGCACACATGTGTAAGTTTCCCCAGGACCGGAGAGCGAGGATTTCTTGTTTACTATGATTGGAATATCTTAATTACACACGCACGCATATACATACACAGAGACTGACCAGATAGCGAGATGAAAACATACACCCCCCACAGTCTCTCTCTCTCTCTCTCTCTCTCTCTCTATATATATATATATATATATATGGTGATAATGAAAACAACTAAGAGAGAGAGAGAGAGAGAGAGAGAGAGAGAGAGAGAGAGAGAGAGAGAGAGAGTGTATGTACACGCATATAAACTGTAAACATTCGTTTTGGGCGAAGGCACGCCCGTAACCGTGCTTATGTACGTACGTGATCCATCTCCTAATATCTTGCATCAACGTGTACGATGCTTATTATTTTATGCAGATTATACCTTAATTAACTTTATTCATCAGCTGGATAATTAATGTAAATGTTAATTGCATTTGTATAATCTTTCTGAGCGTACCGACATTTCAGCCTGATTAAAGTGGAATACCTTTTGTCAATACTTATGGGAGAGAGAGAGAGAGAGAGAGAGAGAGAGAGAGAGAGAGAGAGAGAGAGAGAGAGAGAGAGAGAGAGAGACTCATCACAAACAGGAAAACAAAAATAAAAATGTTCATTACATACGCATTATGAAAATTAATTCTAGTACACGGACATTACAATAAGTAATTCTCCTCCTATTACTGCATCTTTTATTCCATTTTTATATTTAATGCTATATTTCACAATAAAAGTAGATTTTATTTTCTCGTAACCGCTGTAAGTAATGTTCAAGTAGACTGGAATTAGAAGCAATATGTATGAATAAAGTCGCTATATATGTGTATATGTAGTATAATGTATGTATGTGTATATATATATATAGATATATATGTGTGTGTATACATACAAATATATGTATATATATATATATATATATATATATATATATATATATATATATATATATATATATATATATACATACAAGTATATATTAGTACGCCTACATATAGAAAGGCAAAATTACGAAAATTGATAATAAAAGCAGTATACAGCTATGTATATGTTACTTCAAACTGACCGTCAAAGCGTCAAATAAAAAAATGACGATACTTGGGACATACATAGACACATGTATGCTTGTGCATAAGTCTGCCTGACTACGTGTGGATGCATTTTGAACTTACTATCAACTATGATTATCCAAAGCTCAAAGGACACAACTATTACGCAACTGACACAATATTATTTTTTTTTTTTACAAAGCATCGGATTACACGGTTCAGTGTAGTTTCCTTGAACTCACTTTCTTGTTTACCTCAACCTCATCCAACAACAGATACCTGCTCCCAACAGTAACAAGGATAAGCTACTGCTGATCTTACTACGAAGACGACGCAGTCACTATGAACATCGTCGGTATTATTAGAACTCTTACCACTTAATTAAAAGGTCAAAGGCTCAAATCACTAACAGTCCCTTTTCATAAACTACGTCTGAAATAGAAGTCGTGTTCACAGTGAAGCTTCTGAAATTCAATTGCAACTAAAATTACAAAAGGTATCGTATAGCAGTATAACTGATGACCGAAAAGTAACTGTGTCACAATTCTCTTTTTTAAATCTCGGTTGACAGTTTTATTTTGTTGTTGTTATTCTAAAACATTATTTTCCAGCAATATATATATATATATATATATAAATATATATATATATATATATATATATATATATATATATATATATATATATATATATATGTTTAATCGAATGCCCACTTTCCACTGCCTTTACCGGTTACATGAACATGGCTTCTTACTGTAAACAACGTTTGACCAAATTACCAAAGTAGTCCCTTAACAGAAGTGCTTATTCAATCCTCTGCCAATGCGATCGTATTGAAGACGACTTGCAGGTCATGAAAACTTACGAAGCTGCTTTGCTTACAAATTATAAACCTAATAATTCATAGCCTTTGCAGGAAGCTCCGACTCCAAACGCAACATTCCCCGAAACGAACTTCCACGTCTTTGTGTCAAGAATCTCGCGAGTCTTTTTACAACTTATATCTATTTAAATGGGGGCGTTTATATCCCGTGGATTTGCCACAACTGTCTACGTTTCCTGAGAGGTGGTGTTTGCGTCCCAGAGATTTACAACCGTTACTCTCAAGGTGACACTCCAACGCTTTCGGAAGGCATCCCATTGCATCCAGGCTGCATCTCTTGCAGACAGTTATGCCTTAGTAGTCACAGCAGTGCGCCGATTGTTCAGAATCTGCCATATTTCTTTCGTGAAGTTGCCTTGCTTAAATGGTGAAGGCGGATGAGATCTGTCACCAGCTATTTTTGCCCCGACGTAATTTCATTCGTAAACTCGAAACTTCAAGGATTCGGAAAAGGCAAACCTTTGTGCTTTACGCGCGCGAGAACGCGCACTTTCTTCAAACAAAGTCGGGAGACAAATTTCGACAACGATGCCTATCTTGACTGCTGCTGCAAATATGGTTTGTGACGGAATTTTAAATGATCCAGGCAAAACCGACAATGGCCGAGTCAGATTTGACAAGATAAGGAAAAAAGCACGTAACAAATAATCGGATAATGTGCCTGTGTGTATGGTGGTGGCATGACGATAAATCCAGTGTCACTGTTAGAAAAGTGAGAACAGAACTTGTTTAAGCCTAAGTAACGCCTGTCAAGCAAAACAACCATAAAAAGTCACCTTTCTCCATACTAATTTAAGTTTCAACTAGGCCTTGTCAGTGTGACTGATGCCATAACCCATCAGAGGTTGTAGTTTTAGCTAATCAAGAGAAAGTAAACTGGGGGCAAACTAAGGAGGAATGACGACGCTAAATTTCCCCTACAACTCGACGACCTCAACATTAACCCCATGAATTTTGTAAAGTAGCTTTTCTTTGTGTATCTTTAACCAATAACAATCAAACAGAGAACATAGTTATGCCACCTAAGTGTATTGGTATTAAATTACTAGTAAGACGACTCAGTTGATTACTCATAGACTTCCAGAATATTGAATGACGCTTCCTGCAAGGGTACCCTGACGGGCATAGTTAAATCTGAGTCTGACCTGCAAGAAAAAATAATCATGTCTAATATTGACTGAAACACTTGCGCCGCCGGGGGAGGGTTGGCCAACTCCCTCTACACTCCCTCCCAAAATTTGGATTCATCGTCCACGCTTGAGGAGAAGGACCAACACCCAAAAACAATCTGCCAATTATGATCAAGTCAGTCATTCATGGGACCAATCACAAAGCACTTTTCCGGTTACTCTATAGGGAAATGCAGTTCCTGATTGGTCAATTTCGCAGGAAGTGGTATAAATGAGAACGATAATTGAGCTACAGATGGAGCAACATTTGATCAAGTTCCAATCACAGCAAATGACTTACCAGTTGTCGAAAGCAATTTTCTCTTAGATTGGCCGCGTTCGTTTCATCACAGGTCCGCCCAAGCTGCAGGTGACACAAAAATGAACGCAACCAGATAAAGGAGAGAGCGAACGCCAAAAGCCCTGCGACAGAAATTGTACGGCTCATCTACGACCGTCCGTTGCCGTCAACTGCATTCGTAACAAATGAACAATGCACACAAAACGGATAAATAATCACAAAAGAACAAATACCTTAAACTAAGATGCCTAGCATCAAAAGCCAATCGCTGTAGTTCCACGAGAATCACCCAAATGAATGACTAACTAAATAACAACGGTTAGTTTCAAGAAAGACTGGACAAATAATGAGAGAAAACAGCCACTGCAAAATTTTATTGATGGACGTAAATTTCATGCTTAGCGAACTGAAAGATCACATTTTTCTATTGATATCCAATATTTCTTGCTGACCAGATGGTTTCTATGCCAAACAGGTACCAACTATCAAACCGGAGACGATACAGATTTCAGAAATCTTCTCTGATTAAAGGGGCAGGAAGAAATACATGAATTAAACAAAAGAGTAAAGGCGCGGCATGACTATAAGAATAATCTCAGGCTATTGGTTCATTCATTCATTCGATCACACTATCCACACATATATACACAAACAATCCGATCTAATAACAGCACTGTAAAGCGAGACAGTCGTTCTTTCTGACAGGAGGCAAATCCGAACAAAGAGGATGAAAGAGTTGCCTCACAAAACTCAAGCAAACAAACAGAAAAGACTCTCGGCTGACTCCCAAAAAGGAGGTCGCCATTACATTAGCAAAGAGGTTAATAATACCTATACTTTCTAGGCCTCCTCCCTCTTCCACCAATCATGTAAATCGACCGGGCCAAGTGAAAGGCACCTCCGCTTTGCCATTCAACAAGGCCTGAACAGAGCTCTCTCTCTCTCTCTCTCTCTCTCTCTCTCTCTCTCTCTCTCTCTCTCTCTCTCTCTCTCTCTCTCTCCTAAACTGTGTAAAGAGAATATTATTTTCCACTTGGGCAACATCTTTTACATAAATTATTTATAGTCTTACTATCTTTAATAAGCCATTATATTTTGAATGACTCGCTCATTCACTGTATCTCTCTTTCATGACATAGTCCTCGCATGTTTCATTCTGTTTACCTAAGAATGAAAAATTGACACGGTTTCCTTTTTACTTCTTTTTTACTTCATTCCGAATAATTTTCACTTATTGTGTCACAACGGAAACGAACACATTACAACAATATATAATGTTATATTAAACCGTTTCACCGTCACCAGCTAAAAAAAAAAAAAAAAAGTATCTTTTATGGAATAATAATGAACAAAACAACTCTAAATAATCGATGAATTCTGTTAATATATGTATACGACGAATGCATATGTGTATGTCTGTAAGGATGGACTTTAACTCTGGAGTTACATGAACTGAAAATACACTTCTACAAAATGTATGCATACACCGCCCTATGTTGACATAACATATTTAGATAAACACCAACAAATACTGAACAGAAAGTTTCCACTTACCCATTAATCGATGCAGTACCATAAAGACCATGAATTATGCAATAACCTACAGAGGTTTCTTTAACAAATCGCTTGATAATCACCAGGGGGCCCTTCCCCCCGCGATAAAGACCACCATCCAACCAAAATGACTTCACGCTGCATTTCCTCACAAAGTTATCGTCCTATCCATTAACGACTAAAACATTTCAATATGAACATTTATGACCCAAACCCTCGGTGCAAAAAAAGTAAGGAATTGGGTACCTCATCAAAATTATGTTTACGTAGAGAATGTGTATGCAAATATACACAATGTGGGAACCTTCACAGTTGTATTTTAAAGTATGAATCTCTCTCTCTCTCTCTCTCTCTCTCTCTCTCTCTCTCTCTCTCTCTCTCCAAACACACAACATGCGTACAGACACACACACATATACATACATTACATAGTATATATAACGATATCTTACAGTAAAAAAACTGGACAACACAGCAATGACTGCTAGACGCCCATACCACCATACCTTTTACAGGAGAATTAAAAAGAGAGAGAGAGAGAGAGAGAGAGAGAGAGAGAGAGAGAGAGAGAGAGAGAGAGAGAGAGCTGGGGAAAAACCTGCACAAAGAATCGTTCACCGCCAATGAGCATCGTTCGTATAAAAAGAGACCTTCACTTTGTTGTAGGGAATGGCATTCGTGGAACTGTAATAGGAAATATAACGACATTATGAAAATATCATTAAACAACATAAAAGGGGAAACAACTCCGTCCAAAACATTGAGAGAGAAGAAGAGAGAGAGAGAGAGAGAGAGAGAGAGAGAGAGAGAGAGAGAGAGAGAGAACAATTACGGCCGTTTCCGTTCTCGGCCGTCACTTTGAAATATTAAATGTAATCGCTCCGAAATAAATGAGGTTTTTAATGATAAAAATAAGATAAATATACATGTGACAGCCTGGTTATAAATCGTGGTTTTATAGTTTATGAGAGATTTATTTGAGTTGGACTGAATAAGTCATTTGAGATGGACGAATATATGGAATAACTGTCACAACACAAATGTTTATTTTATTTATTAATGGCGCATTATTCTATGGAAAAAATATCGTTACAATAAAACAAAAAAATATATTAATAATGAAAAGATAATAACTGACTATATATATATATACAGGTATATATATATATATATATATATATATATATATATATATATATATATATATATATATATATATATATATATATATATATATATAAAATCATATACAGGTTTCTACGTTTTTACACTCGTGTGCACAGGTTTTAGGCACAAGCTCAATGATATTTATTCTTATCAAAGAGACACATGCAGTTCAAATCCAGAATATCATATCGATTATTAACAATATAAACATTTAAAGACGTAAAACCATAAAACTATATTTCAATTAGACACAAACTTTACAATTCCCAAGCTTAAACTATAAAGAGCGTTCCTTGTAGGTGGTCGTTTTGTTTTTCTCTTGAGCCTGACCGTATCATGGGCAAGTGCTGACACCGGCATTAACCTGTCGCTATATTTTGATGTCGCTGATCAACGAAGTTAAGCAGCTTTGAGTCAATTCGGTATTCATGTGGGAGACCGATTGGAAATGACAGGCTTCGTAAACACACAACCCCATGAGTATTCAGGGTGGAATGGCGTGGGGCTGGCAATCTCACCCTAAAAAGTCTTGCTGAAAACTGACACTAATACCTTCAGGCACCACTTTCAGAAAAAAAAACACGCATGGTGGCAGGTACTGTATATATATATATATATATATATATATATATATATATATATATATATATATATATATATATATATATATATATATATATATATATATATATACATATATATATATATATATATATATATATATATATATATATATATATATATATATATATATATATATATATATTAACTTTATCACATACACAATTGTTCTGTGCATTAGTAGAATTACTCAAAGGACCTCATTCAAACTGGATGGTATCTTGAATAAAAACTCCATTAGATACCATCCAGTTTGAATGAGGTCCTTTTATATATAATATATATATATATATACATATACATATATATATATATATATATATATATATATATATATATATATATATATATATATATATATATATATATATATATATATATATATAATATAGTTCTGGGAGACTTTTCATTACAGTCTGCCTTATCACTTAATACATTTTTAAAGATAACCAGAAAATATTATCCACTTTCAACAACACAATTACTCACTCGAATCTGTCCACCTCTCAAATTTACATTTAGTTTTGCAATTACCTCATGAAGCTATTAGGCCTTCTAACATTCCGTTCCCATTTTGAGGGTACTGTGACATGAACCTAATGCCAATTCTTCTGACGAGGAATAGACCCGCATGCAGCACTAAACGTTTACACCTGTTAATTTGCATACGTCAAATCACCTGTCCTCATGAAATCTGCTTTAATTAATGATTCATGTCAAAAGGAATGATTAAACTTTTTCTCTTTAATCAAATTCACGCACATTGCCATTCAATCGTCTATCACCATAATACCGCATGGAATTCAACTTTTACAACGAGAAATTTTTTAAAGCGCTTAAAAAAACACTTTAGCTGATCTGAAGGATTTCAGAATATTCTTAAAGCGTTACCATGACCAGCAACTACCACTGAAACTACAACATTTAAAGATATGCTTAAGAAAAACTACCTTGATTGGAAAAAATTACTTCGAAAGGATAAAATTCTTTTTAAATTACTCATACTAATGGTGAAATCTTATGAGAGAGAGAGAGAGAGAGAGAGAGAGAGAGAGAGAGAGAGAGAGAGAGAGAGAGAGAGAGAGAGAGAGAGAGAGCAACTCCACATTAACATTGCCGCTGTAGTCGCTGCTTTCCTCGACTTCATCGTCGCCTTCGTCGTCGTCGTCGTCGTCGTCAGCGGCAAAGGGGGGCTGTTGCACCCGTCTGCTATTAATTAAACAGAGCTCGTATCTAAAATTGGATCTTATCTTACTTAGGTCCGGTGCCAGGGACGAACATATGCACTCTCTCTCTCTCTCTCTCTCTTAAATAGTTGCCAATTACGGCACATAGTACTGTAGCCATAATTATGGTCATTTAAAACTTATAATGGCATACGCACATACATACATTTATATATACTACGTTCAATCTGTAAATAACAGACCTACGAAGATACCTAAGCGAGCGAAAGCGTGAGAGTCTTCTATCGACAAAATAAAATTCCACCTAAAATTACTCAAGTTAGAAAACACCCTTGTCTATCATTAGTATTCCTCGGGAAGGTTTACACACCCCAAAAATGAAATCGACATAATACTGGAATGAGTGTATTTCATCTAAATCCACCTACGGGAGGCACATAAAGTCTTCCCTCTTTCTGCTTACAAAATTCTTCGCCATCCCTCCCCTGACCACATTACCCACCCCTTACCTTAATTCCACAGTTTCAATAGGAAATTATTTCAAGTTCTTAATCTCTTTATACTAAAACACAATGTGTCTACATACAGTATATTTTTTCCGTGAATAATATCGATAGTCTATGGGGAAATCATTTAAATGGGGAGACTTGTCGTCTCGACCGTTTCTGACGTTACCGTCATTTTTCAGGGTAAGGTACCTAGTCATAGCCATTTGCAAAGGCTTCGGTCTCTCAGGCACGCAGACTCATAACCAGCAACAGTGAAACTAAACTCCTTGGAATGAGTACAATCCCTTTTAGGAATCGGGAGCAGCCTCGGAAGCCCAGAATGGATCCGGCCTATAAACTTGGCTGCTCAGCAATGCAATTGGCGAAACAACAGAGTCAACTACAAACTCATTCAATAACAAACTCGAAACTTTGTATTCTTGATTTATTAGCTTCTGTTACGCTTATCATGCGAGCGTTCTACGCTGCACAGGCGAACGCATTACAGTTACAGATTAAAACAAAAGCCTGTTGCGACCCGCTATGCTTTTATGAACGACATGGAGACGGAAGTACCGCCAACGGGGATATTCTTAAAATATACAGAGATAAGCAACAAATGAAATTCAAAACACAGACGCATTAACTCGTCCTCTGAGCAAATTTCGGAGAAATATTTCACTTCACAATGCAACAATGACGTCAATTCAAGGGCCAACAAAACAAACACTCCCTCAGCAGCGTTATAAAATGGGACAGTAAATTACTTCATGATTGCTTAATCACTGACACGGCTTGAAGGGGGAAAAATGTCACAATGAATAAGAGCTGCGAATAAACCCTCTGGGCAGGCACTCTAATGACAACGATTCCCATTCATTTAGGCGAGCAATGCAATTCTCACTGAGCAACTTTAAATCCACCATTTAAAGAAATGGAGCCACGCAAATGTTTTAGCTTTAAAACCTTCGCTCGTTTCAAAATATGTGGATAATATATACTACAGTTCTTAGAAATAACTCACTGAAGACCAAAATACGAAGTAACATAATTTAAAATACTTGGGTATATCGTTGACACGGATGTGTACCGACAGAGAGAGAGAGAGAGAGAGAGAGAGAGAGAGATTAGAGAGATCACAGTTCAGATAGACAAAAAAAGAATACACAAAATTACACAGTTCGTGACAGGAAAAGAAAACGGGGGTAAAGGTGCTCCAGATCTTAGAAAACGGGAAGCAATGAGCCCATTAATCATTGTTGGAAAGGAGAAAGGGGAAGAACGAAAAGAGAGGGGAAAGTACGTAGATTTGACAGGGTGAGGAGGAGGAGGAGGAGGAGGAGGAGGTGAAGGAGCAGGAGGAGGAAGAAGAAGAAGAAGAAGCAGAAGGTAGGGAAAATAGATAAGAGGAAGGGGACTGAATAAATTAATGAGCGCAAGAGGGGTCTTGAAGAACGCGAGAAAGGGGAATAAGAAGAGGAGCCAAGATGAAACGGTAGAGCAGGAAGAAGGAAAATGAATATGGTTATAGAAGAAAAAATCGAGATGGGGAATATGTTAGAGAGAGAGAGAGAGAGAGAGAGAGAGAGAGAGAGAGAGAGAGAGAGAGAGAGAGAGAGAGCGGAAGACCATTCCAGAGGTTTGTGAAAGTTAGCGTTCGTTAAGACTGATAATAAGGGGGTTGGGGTCAACGACTTATGCTATAAAATTTAATCATGACTGAGAAATAGTGGTGTTGAGCAACAGCCTACCTCCATCACTTTTTACGCTGAGTATTAAACCCCAAAAGATTAGTATAAACAGAATCTCTCTCTCTCTCTCTCTCTCTCTCTCTCTCTCTCTCTCTCTCTCTCTTTACGAACACAATGGTACATGGTAATATTTCAACTCTTGAAACCTTACAGCCATAATAGATACAATCATTTATACTTTTCACTGAATAACATTGTGATAATGAACTTCATAATCCTGATGATCCCAGCGATTCAAAAATGATCAATACCCTGATTAACATCTTAATCACAAGTGACCAAATTAATAATCGTTGGGAGGGGAGGCCACCATGATGCCTTCCTAAAATAACATACTCCATTGCAAATGAAGTTGGAGGTCATTGTTTTCGTGGTTTTCAAGTTTAACTTCTATCGTTAGCAGTATTTTTATCAGTTCCAGTGTCATTTTATTATGAGGTTTTTCTGATTTACTAAATTTATTGCACAAGAGTAAATCAAAACTTTGCATCTTCCAAATGGCATGACACTGAAATTCGAGTTTCAGATTAGAAAGAATTCAGCAAAGCAAGCTTTCAAGTCCTTTTCGCCAATTTCGAAAAAATGAACTAAAACTTCTTTTACTTCTCGTGCTGACAGTCAGGAAGCTGAAACGTTTTGCAAGGGGATTATGACTTTCTGAGTACCTTCTGTAACCAACTGCAAATGGGCTTGCTTTATTTGTGAAGACCTGTAACCTTCAGTAAATGGCCAACGAGTTCCCCAAGACTTCTGTATAATAATAATAATAATAATAATAATAATAATAATAAAAAAAAATTATTATTATTATTATTATTATTATTATTATTATTATAAGACACGCTGCAACCCTAGCTGGAAATGAGGAACGCTACAAGCCTACCTAAAGGTCCCGGCAGGTAAAGTAGCCCAGTGTGGGGAAAAAGTAAGTAAATATAGCTTAGTTTTACCAGACCACTGAAGACTACAGTATAAAAGACAATTAACATCGAAAGACAATTAATATAATTAACACAGTACAATACATACGATGAATAACAAGCAAACTACGACGTGAGACTCGTGTCAGCCTTTCTATAAAAGGTTCCTGACTTTCTGAAGACAGGGCCATGGAAGTATGGTACCAAAGATTTCCAGCTAAGGACTACTTACTTTCCGAATATATTTCTTTTAATAATAATTACTGCTGACCTTATATTTTCCCGTAGAAAGATCGTAAACCGCAGCCAGCATTTTAGTCACAGGTCTTCATAACTATGTTTTTTTTTTTTTTTTTTTTTTTTTTACAATAGTCTCATATTTATAAAATAGTACCAGTTGTTTCCATCAAGAGACGCAAGCCACTTTTTGTGGTAGAGCAATAACGATCTCCTGAAACCTAAAACCTATCCCACTTCATCAACAACCGTATCCTTATGTGAGAGGTCATTAATCTAGTGTGGCGAAGGTCACCGACTACCTTTAAATATTTATAGACTTCATTACGCTCATATGACTCAACACACCTCTAGATAAATATTCAGTTAATCATTTGAGGATAATATACTTCTCTCAAAAGATATTTCCTTATTAGATTAGAGTCTTCCACGGTAACTACACATCTAAATCACTACTGGACATCAGAATGGCTCATTACTCCCAAAATAAATCTGAGTAATGGCGACCATTTAAAAGAATATGAATAAGGGAAAAACACGAACAATAACACTGATATTACACGCAAAACATTACGTCACTTCCCTTGAATTTAATTAAGACCAGAGTTCAGAATCATCCCCGACCAGTAGAGGGCAGGCGGTAGGGGCGGGGGAGGAGGGAAGGGAATAAACAAAACCAATAACCAAGGAAGGGTGCGTGGGCAGAGAGAGGGAGGGAGGGAGGGAGGGAGGGGAGAGGGGAGAGGGGAAGGGCAGAGGAAGGCTGACTTGCATTTTAAGTCGTCTAAAAGTGTATGTAAAGTTGATGCAAAGTTCATCAAAATCCTTTCCAAAAGCTCACCTCAATTCTTTAAGTCTTTACATTGTTACTTAAAGCTTCGTCAAGCTTAGAGCAGATTAACTACAAGAGCTCTGTGGGAAAAGCTTCAGGCAAATCCTTCACTTCACTGACGGAGGAGAGCCATTAGGTTCTCGTTATTAATAAAGAATATCGAAACCATTTCCATCTACTCAACGCATTTATGAAGGCTGCCCAGTGTCCGCCTCCAGATTAATGTGCAGGATTTTACTTATTTATTTGTGTAAGGAATTGTCGATGGACGCAGCGCTGCGCAACGACACAACATCCGGGAAATCAATTCGTATTTGAATAAATGCCCATCGATGTATGGCGCCCATATTTTGGACTTGACTTTTCAATTACTGTACTACAACACCAAACACAATACACTCGCACCATTTTTATTTCTTAATTTAATGTCGATTCGGAGGGCGAAATGGCTAATGTACGTTATTTTTATTATTTGTTTCTGCATATATTCTCCTTCACACTGCACACATGAGGAGAGAGAGAGAGAGAGAGAGAGAGAGAGAGAGAGAGAGAGAGAGAGACTTGCAAAGAACCAAAAGTTAAACACCAGGAGTTTCATTAACTTCAATGTATGCTACTTACAGTCCCACTTCACACTTTTTGGTGTACGTGTCAACTGAAGCGGACCCCTTCGGGCCTTGTTTTGCGGGCACTGCAACAAGAGCTAGATGAGTGAAGCACGAAACGGATGCTCAAGTTAATAACCGTTTAATACCATGAATTCCACCTGAAAATCATTTACGGAATTTAAAGATGCACTACGTCCCTACACTGACGCGGTAACCTAAAGAACTGAGAACTCTAACCACAATTATGCAACCGATTTATAAATGTAATCTGTTTTACAAGAATTTCAAGACTCAAAATATTTTACAACAAATAAAAAAAAATCAATTCTTAAATGGGACTTGGCAAAAATGTAGATTTCATTTTTAAAAAATTATCAGAGAAAATTTTCAATGGTGAGGAATGATTCTTGCAACAATACTTACATTACTCTTTCAAATCTTGAAAAGACAGATAAACACTACATTCCATTACATTGTGGAACTCTTCATTTACATTCGATAAAATGAACATTACATTTCATTACATGACAAGACTTTTATTGGTATTCAATCAAACTTAACATGATATTTCATTACATAACACAGCTATTACTACCAGCTGCCGTCAAAATGATTACTGCATTTCATTACGTTACATAGCTCTTTACTGGCATTCATCAAATTCAAAATTACAATTCATTACATTACACAGCTCTTATGGGCAATCGTTAAAATTGCTATTTAGATAACGAATACACTAGACGCGACAATAAAAGAACAAACACAAGGGCAATAAAATAACACTTCATTATTCCAATCTAACGGGAAAAAACTCGAGACCTGAAAGAACCTAGCAACACTGAAATATGGATAATGTCAGCAAAACTGGCAAGTTGAGCAAACTCCTTCAATAATAGACAACTACATCCGAAACTGGAAAAAGTCAGATTTTAAATCCTCCACACTAAAAAATAAAACCAATTACGTCATATACAAAACTCAAACGCTTCAAAAAAAACTAAAAAAATAAAGAAGCAGATAATTAGTAGGGATCTGGCATTTTTTCCAGCAATCTATTCACCGCATCGACAAATGACAAGCTACAGTTGTTGGGAGGAGGAGGAGGAGGAGGAGGAGGAGGAGGAGGAGGAGGAGGAGGAGGAGGAGGAGGAGGAGGAGGAGGAGGAGGAGGAGGTGTGGAAATATGAGTGGAGGAAAATATAATAACATTAATCACATTGTCACTTCATAACATTTTCAATGTTCAATTATTTCGAAAAAAATTTACCTTGTACAGTTTTTCTGTAGTTTAGAAAATCTTTTATTTCCTCTTCAATTGCAGCTGTTTGTAATTGAAAATTTTTTTTTAAATAACCTCAAATTAAGCAACTAGTTATTTCAGGGGATTTAAAGTGTAACCAGAGGAAAAACAAAACAAGAAGTACTGAGTATCAGAAGTTGGTATTGTTCGTTACATTCATTAAACAACCCTACACGATTTAATCACAAATGTACAATGAAAGACCTTACCACACACGAACAGGAATGTGGTCGCCAACACTCACAAAAACGCACTTACGTGTCTGAAACATAAAGACTACACCTAACACTCAAACACACACACACACACACATATATATATATATATATATATATATATATATATATATATATATATATATATATATATATATATATATATATATATATATATATATATATATATATATATATATATATATATATATGTATGTATGTATGTATATATACAGTACAATGTGCGTGGAACAATGGATGTTAATTTGCAAGGAGGAGGAATGGAAGTGGTTGATTAGTACAGTTATGTGTGAATAACTATCTCATATGATGGTAGAAGTAGTAAATGACGGAATATGTCAAGCAAGCCAGAAAGAATGTAGGGTGTGCGCCAAAGACTGGAAAGAGACTTGAACTGTCTAAGGGAGCCAAGGTTGCAAAGTGGGGAGGGAATGTTATGCAAACTCTCCTTTCTACATGTAGTGTGTGGGTGTTTACTGCATATGAAAGCAAAAACTTGAACGGTTGAAACTGTTACCTAAGTAAGCCTTTAAATGGAGAAAAAACTGGAAATGGTCAAAGATGTGAAGAAAACATAAGTAGCAAAAAATGCTACAGTAGATTTCAGATAGCTTGGTCAACAATAAAGAACAGACACGACATGCAGGTGAAAATAATGCATAATTCTGCATAGCTAGATGGATGGAGAAGAAGTCTCAGAGAAGGTTAGAAATGTGGTGTGCAAGATATGTTGGAGAGGTAGAGCCTTAATACGCAGGAAGCGCAAGACAGCGAGCCAGATACAAGTGAATGGTGCAGGGCGTGTGAACGGTCTGAAGCATTGCTCATGAGCCTTCTGTGTAGTCTATGAAAATGCTAATGTTGTGAGTGTTTCTGCACATGGGATTCACTCAGGCTCCATTGGTTCAATTATGAATGAGGCGGTGATTGTTGTTTCTACTTTGGAGCTACTCCTGTTTGGGGAAATGGCTGAATGTTATATATATATATATATATATATATATATATATATATATATATATATATATATATATATTGACGAAATCGAGTTTCTAAGAGAATAATGATACAGTAAATTCATAAAAATAAGGAAAATACAGTAATCATCTGAACACAGAGCAGGGAATAATTATACACATCGCTATTTATCCCATCCGTTTGCCATCCCGTATGAAAAACGTTGGGGAAACGAGTTGTGAAAACCAGGGACATTTTTCAGTAACATTTGAGCACAACCGTACACGATATCTTGTTTGCAAGGAAAATTCTCTACGATGTCCTAAAGTTAAGCAAAACAAGAACAGCCACAATATTGACATCAACAGCAATCGTACTATTAATAACAGCAAACAGTAAAGACAGTCATGGAAATGACATGAGCAGCAAATCCATCAAATTTCCTCCAGCAACCGTCGACTTCCCTTGAAAACAGCCACCTGAAAAGGGCGTCCAACGCGGATAATGTATTAATAAATTCTTCAAAATCGGTTATATCTATTCGAATGCAAGAACTCAAGACTAAACAAGAGGAAGAAAATCAATAGTGATGTTGAGGTATCTGGCAACCGAAGCTTGTATATAGACGCACTATACAAATGTACTGAAAATGGGGAGGCGAGGGTGTACCGGGAAGGGGGAAGAGGAAGAGGGAGGGGAGAGAGGGGGGAACTCAAAGGGTGCAGAGGGAGGGAAAGGGAGTTTAACGTGGAGGGGATGACGATGTAGAAGGAAGAGGAAAAGGCGTCGGGGCTACACACAGAATAATACGCAGAGAGCGCCTCCGGTGCTCACCATATTAGTGTCGAGGTGGAAATTCATTCCCAGTTGGTATTCCCATTTTGATTTTATTTGGTAAAGAGCCCGAGACGGGCATGATTGTCCATGATATCTATGTTGCTACAGAAAAATTGTGCAGAGGGGTTTATCGCCAGTGGAAAAGAGGCAGGTTACATACAGCAGGAAACACAAAGGAAGTCAGCAAATTCCACAACATGCAGCCGAATGGTGAAAATAGAATAGTATGAGTTGGATGATGGATTGGCCACGCGTCATTTACTCTCACTTATAGAAAAAAGAAGTTTTTCGAAGAATATAAGAATATAAATTTTCAACATTAAGAGAACAATGAAATAATCATGGGCATGATCCATTAATAGATAATACTAAAGAAAAATAGAAGGCGAGATAAAAGCGCTAACGATGAAGATCGCAACAAATGCAGATGTTGACCGCACACACACAGGTGTACACTCATGTAAGCGCCATCTCGGATTCTCCCTCCATTCTCGGGAATTTCCCCATCCTCTTTTCCTCCTGGTTATATGATATTCCTTTACAAAAGATTATTGCCGCCTTAGGGAGTTATAAAATAATACCTTTTACCTAAAAAGTCGGGCAAGACTTGGAAAGTGTCGGCCGCATTCTGTTCCGTCACGTATGTAATTACGTCTATACATACACTGTCATTCTCCCGTAATAAGTGCAGGTGTACGTACATGGTTCAGCGATTTTCCTGTAACACTGACTATGTGGAGTTTCTACTACGACGACTTGCTTTTGACGTCAAGGCAAACAATATTCTGAGGAATTACGGATATATCTTCTATTTTAAAGGGATGCCATTTTCCAATAGCAATGCGGTAAACTATCACAGAGAGAGAGAGAGAGAGAGAGAGAGAGAGAGAGAGAGAGAGAGAGAGAGAGAGAGATTGACCTAAATTTCTATAATGTGAGTCATTAAGTCCAAAATCCCAAATGTAAAACCATTTTTAGTAATAATATTAATTGTTAATTACTACTACTACTACTACTACTGACTCAAACACCAGGCGCAGAAAATGTGAAAAGCCAAAGAAACCAGAAACAAAGACACAAACAAACAAACAAACAAACAAAGACACAAACAAGCAGAGCAAGACAAGACTTGGGTCGTGTGAGAGACAAAAGAGAAAGTATGCATGAAATGTAAAACTGCGCTCTAATGCGAAGCAAGGAAAGAGAAAATGATAGTTTGAGAGTGAATAATGGAGTGGAGCGTGTGAGAACACTGAAGTGAAAAGCAGAATTCTATTGAACACTTTATACACGGAAGATTTTCGGCAGGAAAATGCCACGCCGAAAATAAAAAAAAACACCTCACGAAATATATACAAAAATAAGAGGTACCAAAATGGGTTACTTTTTTCGATACCTAGAATTAGAATATCACGCATGAAGAGGAAAAATAAAATACCTAATAACACCAGATTGCAATGCAGTCATGTTATAATAAGTGACAGAATACTATTTACAATGAATATATAGATAACACGTTATTTATATATTCATAATTTGGTAGTTAACCCTTCGAGTGTAAAACAAGAAGATTTACGATATCAAATTATTCTAAGAGCAGAAAATATAAAAAATATCCAGAGCTGAAGAATTCACTAAAAAAAATTTCCATAATTACATAAGTGATGACAAAATAATTAATTAATGTTAAACATTTCATACACCGATTTCCATTTCAGTAAAGATAAATACATCATATCGTTATCTACTAAAGATAAAACTCAGAACCACCGACTTTTTTGTCGAATCAAATAAAAAAAAGGGGGAGACACATACTACACGTGTTAACTATCGAGAAAATTCACACGGTGCACAGCGCACGCTTTCCAATCCATAAATTCACTAATATCAATCGCAATAAATATGAAAATGCTTACAGCCCTGCTCTCTCTCTCTCTCTCTCTCTCTCTCTCTCACACACACATTGTCTCTGGGTCTGTGTGTAATATGTATATATATAACACACACACATTATATGTATATATATATATATATATATATATATACTGTATATATATATATATATAAATCAGTATATATACACCCTGTATATATATACTGTATTTATGTATATAACACAATTCCATTTCCTTATTTCTTTTTAACAAGAGACAACTAAAAAGATAAGTTGACAGAAAAAAAAACGTTAGTCTTCTGCATCCCAAATAAAACATAAACGTGTCCATCTTACATCGTGCCGAAAATGCCTAAAGCTCAGATTGAGGCATAAGTGGATACAAGATGGGGATGGGGTGGGGGGGATGGGGGTGGTGGGGGTAGGGATGACCCATGAGACGTAAGAGCAGAAACAAGGCTGTTTGCGACTGGACGGCCATTACCAAATGACACATGCAGTAAAGGAAAAAAGAGCTAAGGGTATACGAGCGACAAATCAAATTATCCCCCCTTCTCTCTCTCTCTCTCTCTCTCTCTCTCTCTCTCTCTCTCTCTCTCTGATGCCTAACTCATCCCCTCTTCCCTCCGAACCCTATGTAACCGCTCCCTCTTCCCCCTTCTTCTTCTCATAGTCTTCTTAACATTCTTCCTTCTTATCGAATCTTTCCTTTACTATTCATTGGTAGAAGTCAAGCGAATTGTTCGTATATACTCTACGTGTTTTCAAGTAATTTAGGTAAATACATCAATGCTTACGATTCTCACGTTCATGACGGAATTTATAACTATCTATCTATATTATATACATATATATATATAATATATACATACTGTATATATGTATACAGGCTAGTTTTTTGCAGTATAAGGCCAAAATCTTTTCGTGTCTGTGAATACTCATACTCAACATTATAGTAAATTGATCTAACACATCGAGTTATAATTGATATCAGCAAATCAAATTATAACAAAGGTATAAAGTAAGAAAATTTGGGACGGACACACTGAGCCCAACACAAAGAAAGCAGAGCACCAACCAAATCTGAAATGAAGATATATATATATATATATATATATATATATATATATATATATATATATATATATATATATATATATATATATATATATATATATATATATATATATAGAGAGAGAGAGAGATAGATAGATAGATAGAATGAACTGTAGAGCACAGCATGCAACAACATACCACAAGACCCTTTATACCGGAGCGAGTGTGCAACAACTCCCAGTGTGTTGACCCAGCACAAAGATTTGTGCTCAGCCGCTCCCACCTTCCCCACTCCGGCCAAGAAGATGTTTTGGTTCTTTTATGACTCCTCGACGGATGAAGGAAAATGCGAAAGAGAGAACAATGTCAGGGAAGTGAATGACATGAAGTGGTAACGGCCAGTCTTGGGAGGATCGGTAAGCCGAAGACGAAATAGATTGCATCCACTTACTGCTCATTCCACATAGGTCCAACTGTACCGAAGTATGTTTTTGTTATGGGAGGAAGTGAAGGAAAGAGAGAGAGGAACTCATACTTGTTGAATAATAAAATAATAGAATAAATCAATAAACTCGAGATGTAGGAGAACAAGAGACCTCGCTCTACAAACCGGATCCATTTCCTTCCATAACAAACCTCTCCTGAACCCAACACCAAGGTCACTCACTCCTACTCAATGCCAAGACGATTATCGTCCCTTCACGCCAGAAATATGAGAGCGCTAAGTCTGACGGGACTTTAGATCATAAACATCTATAAGAAAAAAAATACAAGAGAAAAGAGGACTTACCCATACATACCTTCCGTTTACATATTAATTGTGAAAATGTTTCACAAGTGCCCAAAAGTTACCTGTAGTGTGTGTGCGTGTGCGTTGAGAGAGAGAGAGAGAGAGAGAGAGAGAGAGAGAGAGAGAGAGAGAGAGAGAGAGAGAACAATTACACAGACTCTTACTTCTCAAATTGACAATCCACAAACTGAATAATCTACTACAGCGTTTTATTATAGAGGAGACAAAAAAAAAAAACAACACGAATGAATAAAATCCGTGAGACCCCAAGAAACATAAGAATCTCGGAGAAACGGGGAAAAAGGGAATCCCCTTATCAATTAACATCACACAATTACATTAACTAAATCTCCACTTCCGTGTTAGTAGTCTCTTTTTCCTTCAATAAGAAATTAACTCGATTTGTTGGGGGGAAAAAATCAAGATTCTGCGACCAACACATTAGCGTGACTGCGACATTGAA
>NC_089782.1:10836037-10891037 GCF_040412425.1 Macrobrachium rosenbergii
CACCCATCCCAACAACCTCCTATTCCGCCAGCCCCATATAAAAACAAATGTTCCTCGTTCCTGAAGGATGTAGGAAAAGATCTCTTTAGGCAGTAGAAAGGATCACCATGCATCCTTTATTTTCCTCCCCTTCCTCATCGATCTCCATGAATAAATCTGCTCTCCTTCTTCTCCTCTGGACCAAATACAAGACAGGAGAAAGAGAGAAAGAAAGAGAGGGAAGAGAAAAATAAATGGGCGGGGGATGTGAATATGCGATCCTAATCCTTAAATCAAGAGGAATGTCTCTACTTGCATTTCCCTACGTAAGGCTATCTATTAAGGGTTCCCGTAGCTTATCCGTTTCACCACACATGAAACACCTGTCCACTAAAGGTGTTCCACCACTCCCCTGGTCAGGCGTTCTTCTATACCTCAGACCTCGAGTACCTACGCAAAGCATCACCACCCGGCAGTCTTCCTTACAAAAAGGCATTTCCTCTCGGCACAATCCTAACGCTCGTGGAATGTTATCTATGTTGCTTAAGGAGGGAGGAATATGAGAGAAGTTCGTACTTCATTCGTCCATTGAAAGAAAAACTTTCCTCCATACACACAGACACGCCAGAACCATATTAAATACATATAATGACAAACACACACCCACCATGTGTGTATATATGCACGATGTATATATGTTTATATATATATATATATATATATATATATATATATATATATATATATATATATATATATATATATATATAACTAAACATTGCCATTTTCCATTACCAGAGCTAACTCAAGGTAAAATACCACACAACAACGACCATGGTTCCTTCGTTCACGACAACGACCATGGTTCCTTCGTTCACGACAACGACCATGGTTCCTTCGTTCGACAACGACCATGGTTCCTTCGTTCTTTTCGAGTTGAACCGCGGGTGAACACAAGTGCAGTAAACTTTCCTGTGCTAGCAAAAAGTCGTACTCGCAATTCTATCAACAGGAAAAATCGACAAGATAGTTTAACAGATGTCACCAATTAATTGGCAATGAAAAATACCAATTTCCAATAACCTCAACGATTCGCATGCAAAAGAAATCACTGTATCATTAACAGTTTCATCCACAATAATTTAAATGAAAAATCATCACACTAAACACCCTTAAGGACCGCTGGAAGTCATAAAATCATAATCATGGGAATCTCTGGTGTAAGTTCCCCAAATGCACGGATGTTGGAGCTTACAGGTGATGACTTGTAATGAGAAGAAAAACTTTGCAAGAAAATATAGTCTAAAGATAAATAAAATCATTAATTTAGTAAAACGTCTTCAAAATTTAAGACCTAAACCCAAGCCGGGGCCGCCACAACCACTGATGTTCGCCCTAGGTTTACAAATCTTGTGAAAACGGAATCTCTCCAGCTCTTCGAATGGGAAGTGAACACTAAACTCTTTGCAAAATGGCCAAGAAAAATGAAAAAATAAGGTATGCGCAATAGTCAACTTCGCGTATAAAAAAAAAATTAATAATAATTTCATTTCCACATCAAGGTCTTTCTGTGGAATTCTCCGCAATTTCCCAGATGTTTTATTCCCTTGAAGGACGCACACACGTTTAGGCCTACCCGACCTATACACCTGGCATTATACCTTTTCACTTCTTTCTAAACAATAGATTGAGAAGGCCTTGAGGAGGGAGGGAGGGGAGAGAGGCTTGTAAAAACCCTATTCGAAAACAGGGCTTTTGATTAATAAAATGTTGTGTAGTTAAAGTTTTTAATATTTAATTGCGTATAACTCCTGTTTCTCTCCTTACCCTTACCACTGTCCTTAAAAACTTGGTCGAAACCTAACTGGCAGAATTCTCAACCAACTGGCCTGGTGCTCTCATCTGACTGAAACGATCTACCGGGTAACCAAAAGAGCAACTAGCCTATTATGCCCCTGCTATGAAATGCACTCGGTGCAATTTTAATTCTTTTGAACCAACAATACCCAAAGGGATCTCCCTCTAAACCGAAAAGTGAGAAGAAATAATTTCTGTAAATCATGTAGTTCAAATATAACTTAATCCCGTTGAAAAGAAAATAACATATATCTTTGATCTTCCCGAGCCAAAATTTTATCCTTCAAAAAATGTTAGTTCTAATCTTCACTAATCCATTCTTCCTACTCAATATAAAGAAAATGAAAATTCCTTTACGACGGCCCAAGAATGAAAAAAAATGACCCTTAACAAATTCAGTTCAGTAAAAAAAAAAAAAAAAAAAAAAAAAAACGCCGCTAAATAACAGATCTGTTCGAAGTACAGAAAAAAAAATTTTTTTTTTTTTTTGAAGCCTACTCCTAACATTGGAGCTTTCTTGGTCATGTGGATAAAACACAAAGTAATGTAATCGTCCAGGGACTGAAGACTAATTTATTAATCTCTTGGTCCAGAAAATTTAGCTTTCTTATTGCTCTAGAAAATGGATAAGAATTTTCTCAATTCCCAACGCGAAATCTCCTTACCTACACAAAAATTAAAAGATTAAAAAAAAAATAATAATAATCAGTCATCTGAGTCTCCTCAATTTAGAAAAAAAATGTAACATAAATGTCTAAAGAATGAAAAACGGTATTTCATGAATCTCAAAAAAACTGAAGGGACAAAAATATAATGAAATGTGCCTCCTCCACTAAGACTAAAGTACATTCTCAATCTCACAGCCAAGAAAGAAGAAAAAAAGCTCTTTAATTCTTCTAGAAACAAGTGAAAGGGACTTTCTTAATGTTCAAACAAAGGAACTTTCGAAACTCTCTGTACACGAAGTAAAAACAACTCTCTAGCCGTCGTGGCGTAGAATATAGACATTACAATTACCACGCACACACAATAACAATTAATTTTCCCGAGGGTCTAAGCCAGCTACTAAAGTGCACCTCATTTCGCCGCATCTCAGGCTGGCTAAATGCTGCTAAAATCCTCGACTTACATCAAGGAGAGGAAATGAAGTGACCATCACTGACACGGAGATTACCGATGATAACTTCATCCTTTCCTGCCGCAAATAAATACAGTGTTATCTAAACCTGATTTCAGAACACCACTGAACACCTGCGCATTGCACAACACCAACATCCCACGGTGTTCAGTGAAAGAATAGGCAGTATTTGCCGTAAACCAACTCCAAACTTTGGGGCTGTCCCTGGAAGCTGCTGGAAAATATAACAAAATGTGATCGTGTGACACTACTTCCATGGCACATTCAACATTCTTTGCTGGATAATGCTAAAAGATTCAGGAAAATGCGGTCGCGCGATAGGAAACATTACAACCGTATTTTCTATATTCAATCGTCACGTTTTAGACTTTTTCTTTTAAAATGTGACACCGAACCATAAATCCTTCACTAAACAGTAGGCTTATTTGTCAAAAATTAATGACATTCCAACAAGTACATTAAGAACATCCAAATACACTTCATCATTTCGGACCATGAATTATAAGCCTCATTAGCCAGAATGTACTGCTGTCGAAGAGAGAGAGAGAGAGAGAGAGAGAGAGAGAGAGAGAGAGAGAGAGAGAGAGAGAGAGAATATTCATAAATCACCTCTAAATTCTTAATGAATTCACTCATAAATCATTTCTAATGACTCGACTGACCAGTGGCACCAAGGTTTAAGCACCAACAACTGAAAGCCTCATTTGGAGTCACCTTCGTACATCTGGCAACACTTTTCCATTTCTCAGTGGAAGAGTAATAGTCCGGTCGAACTGAAATCTAGGAAACGAAGGAAGAAAAAAATACAAGTACAGGTCACACGCAATCGTATCATCACTGTGATCTTAATAACTATGGCTATTCAAGGACAACAACACTCGGAGTCTACAAACTCGAGACCCAAAACGAAACTTGTATATATTAATAAATAAATATTAAAAAATGAGTATATATTAATAAATGACCCAAACCTAAACTTGTATACGGTATATTAATAAATATTAAAAAATGAGTATATATTAATAAATATATCTTAAAAAATGAAACTACCCAATGAAAGGAAACAGTACATTTCGGCCAAAGTAGGTAATGCCGAAATCTGTGGCACCGCTTTCCTTGTTATAACATACAAATTCTTATTTTAGAGCAAGGCCTTTTTAAAACATAAAGTATTTTCATAAAGTATGGAACACCTTATATGGAAGCTTCACAATAAAATCAACAAATGCTCCACTTTAATATATAGCTTATTATCTTGTATGTAAAAGAAAACGTTCCGCGTTCTTTGAGACTGATATTCTCTCTACAAAATAATTACATTACTTATTCATCTGTGTACTTGTTTGGTGCCGATAACATAATGATAGGTACCCCATTGCATCACCATCCACTTGGGCAACATCACAGCTAAAAGAAGGAGAGAGAGAGAGAGAGAGAGAGGGAGGGAGAGAGGGAGGGAGGGAGAGAATCAGCGGGTTCTAGTCAACGGACGTCAATTGTTGTGACGTTACATCATCAGTCACGTGTTCGTTACGAGGGATATGAAACATTAGAGGGGACCGGCCAAGTGTTCGGGAATACGGAGAGAGGGGAAGGGGAAGGGGAAGGGGCATGAAGGGAGAGGAGAGAATAGGTCGAAAATGAAGAGGAATAAAAGACCGATGAAGGTGTAACGACAAACCTTGAATCACTACATAGATCAAAAGAAGAACGTAATAATGCATATATATCAGTCGTAGTGTCGTTCAATACGTGGCACCATATAAACTTAATCTCTCTCCCCCACCCTCTCTCTCTCTCTCTCTCTCTCTCTCTCTCTCTCTCTCTCTCTCTCTCTCTCTCTCTATATATATATATATATATATATATATATATATATATATATATATATATATACTCATATCTATTATATATATATATATATATATATATATATATATATATATATGTATGTATATATATATATATATATATATATATACATGAGAGAGAGAGGGAGAGAGAGAAAAGTCGAAGGACAGTCACGTCCTAGGGCGCCTCCACGGCCCATAGCCAAACCTCCCATCTCGTCCCATCAGGCATCTTTCTCCTTCCAACCGCATATTCACACAAGTCGATGGAAAATCATTCGAATTTGGAGAGGTTGCAAAATCTTCAATGGATATCACAATTGGAAAGGAAAAGCACTTTTTAATATTCATGAGACGTAGGAATTTGAATCTTAAAGGATTTTCTTTTCGGGCCTCCCAATCCATGGTAGAGAAAAAATATGTCAGGGGTTTTCACATAAAATTAATCCAAGAATTTCAGACTTTTGTTGAATGAAAAAGACAAATTTAATATATGAAGAACTATTAATTTGCGCTGAAAGGGCCTTACCTTGAATATAAATTTGTAATGAGAAAGAATATAGAATTTTAAATCGAGAGAGAAACAGAATATCTAATGAATGGGTCCACCCCAGTGGGCTGTGGATTACTTCGTACAGGCCACTCTCGTTTTGACAGAACACACGTCTGGTGCTTTATCTCTCATTTTTCTTCCTCTCTCTCCACCATAGCTGCGACCGACAACAGCTGTCTGACAACCAGTTATCTATTCATTGCTTACGACAACTCAACAGAGGCACACTGGACTTCAGGTAACAAGCTCATCTGTCTCTCCTCGTCCGGTTCGAGATTCGAACGCCGATCGTCCAGTTACGAGCGAAGCATGTTACCTCCAAAGGTACAAGGTCACAGAGACACAAAGTGCGAGAGAGAGAGAGAGAGAGAGAGAGAGAGAGAGAGAGAGAGAGAGAGAGAGAGAGAGCGCAACACTAATTGGTTACCTAATTTGAAGTAAATGGGGAAAACACAATTTATGACGAAGAAAAGAATTTTTCAAAGTAAAAATACTTGAATTTCCTCTGATACACATCATAAACATTCCCAGTTTAAGAATAAATCCTTCCTGTGTCATAACCTTTTAATTATTCGTACAAAGTAAATATAACATGACAGATAAATGCCATGAAGATCATATATTATCGAAAAAAATAATCCCTGTTAAGTCCTTGAAAGTTCAAGACAACTATTAGTTAAAATTCAAAGGAAAAATCCTTTTCTCGAAAGATATAAAGAACAATTATTTAGAATACGATTTCACGTTTTCACCTTCAGACACACAAAGGTACAAAAGCAACATTTCATTTCCTCAATCCATTGCCGCAGTTATGGCCACATAAGGTTTATACATACATACACACACATGTACACACACACACACACACACACACACACACACACATATATATATATATATATATATATATATATATATATATATATATAAATATATATATATATATATATATATATATATTCAAATATCAATACATCTTTTTTCCGCTGGAGGGTAACTCCCAAAGTCGATAGCCTTCCGGTACTTGGCAACTCTTCTGGAATGAGGTTGTTAATCCATGTTGTTTCTTACACTGGTCACAACCCATCACAGTTAGCTTAATCCCAGGTACATAATTCACTGTTTAGGTCCTTTTTTTTTATGAAAAATACGTTATCATATATATATATATATATATATATATATATATATATATATATATATATATATATATATATATATGGATGTGTGTGTGTGTGTGTGTGTGTCAAGGAAAATGAAAACATAAACGACAGGAGAACGGAAGAGAGCGTTATATTTCTTGTGGTCTCCCTCCCTTTTCAGATATTAGAAAATACACACTCGAGTTCTTTTTTTAACGAACGCGCACGCTCGCTCGCGCGCAGGCACAAAAAACATACACAATATATATATATATATATATATATATATATATATATATATATATATATATATATATATATATATATATATATATATATATATATATACGGTAACGTATGTATATTCATACACTTCAGATTCTGAATGTTGCTTCACATAATTACACAGCTTTCAACATTGCATCTTGATTGGCGTTTTCAATTAAATCAATCAATTTAATGCAACGTCTAGTAAAAAATCAGTCATTTACCCAACTACCATTACTGATTGGTTCAATTCCATGCTTCCATTTACTCGAGTGAACTGATGCTTTATGGATTAATGACTCAAAATATTTCGGCAGATGCACAAGGAAAATATTCATTCTTACAGTAAAGAAAATATAATTATTCCGTTTGCATTAAGAAAAAGCATCCCATTACAGCCTATCCAAAATATTGGAAAAAACCGAAAATTAACACAGATAAATATAAATAAACGGCGACTCATAACGGATAAATATTCAAAATCATTTTCCTATTTACAATACTTACAAATAACTTTAGTTAAGCAAACGGCCGCATACACACACACAGAGAGAGAGAGAGAGAGAGAGAGAGAGAGAGAGAGAGAGAGAGAGAGAGAGAGAGAGAGAGAGAGAGTGGATATTATGAAGCCTTTCCTTATAATCACAGTACCATGGAGTTATTCTGACAACCTCTGGACACTGTAATTTACTCCCCCGTAACCATTACAACTGCAATCCTCTTATAGCATAAAGTCCAAGTCTAGGCATCATACAGTTGGCATCTCGGCATCTGCCCACTTCCTAGCTATAGAGCATAAATACCCGATATGATCGGTGCAGCAACAGACTAATCTTTAAGAAATTAAGCTTTCTTCGAGGTGTGGAAAAGCCATAAGCCCGATTTCTCATACTCTTCCGAAATAATCCGTTTCAAGCTCCGCTAATCACTCAGCGATGAATCTCCGTTTTCTTTGCGGGACTCAGGATGACGGGGTCACAATGCCAATAATATTGTCTAGGCCGTTTTTGGAAATTGATACCCCATGCTATTCTATGGTCTCAAACATGGTTCGGGAGCATTGCGTTCTGTTCTTTATTTCTTAGCAAGGCTTTGTTCCAAAGCTGGACGCGATAAAGCGGAATGGCGAAGATATCTCATTAAGAGTAAATGAGCTTCCTCGTGAATTCTCACAAAAAAGAAGTCCAGCGCTTTTCAGTACTGTGACACGCTGGGTGGAATCTAAAGCATGGATCCGTTTCCAGCCAAATACTTCAGGAATCCTAAATTCCAAAAGCCCTGGCCTGAAGAGGAAAAACAATGTCTAAACAGCATTAAAACCCTTCCAGACAGAATTAAGTGAACATCAAAGACCCTGTTAACATGTAGAATTGCCCAAGTGAAATACTTTCGACCTCATTAGCTAAACCAAATGTAACCAGCTTAAGCCAAGGTAATTAATGGAAGAAACCAACATCAGAACCGTTCCTTTTTTCTTTTTCTCCTTAAATACCGCAGATTCTTTGCCGTCAAACCATGGCTGAACCTACTATTTGTTAGAAAGACTTCGGTGACAGTTTTTTTTCCTCTCTTTTTATTATTTTCACATTAAAAATAATGTCGCAGAAACGGTCTGTTTATTTAATTTTCATCAGAAATATAAGAAGGGTCAAATTTCAATATTAAATTAAACATTTCGCTTTCAAAATTCTACATCAACAAACCTTCCGGATCCTTGTCATACTTCTATTTTATTGAAGAATAAATTTATTTAAGGAAATACCATAATCTTAACAGTTCAAGTGTATGAAAGAATAAGGAATTTTGTCAGATATAGTATTTCAAAACAATAGGAACAACTATTAATAGAAAAAATCAAATGTTAAGTAAAAGAGGGAGAAGTTGCATTACAAAAAGGTCAGAAATGGAATATCGGTATATTTTATAGTTCGGGAATGATTTTACATACTTTTCCAAATGTGTCATGAAGGAACACCTGGAACTCTTGCAATTCCAAAGGCAAGATCTGCATGAAATAAAGAAAAGAGTCTGCCTTCTGTAGCAACATTTACTGAGAAGATGAAAAGGGGGGCATGATATAAAGAGAGTATAAGGTATTTTTTACTGCTGTCCCAGGCAATCGGAAAACTGAAAGGCAGTTTTTTTTTTCAACATGAAAACATACACTGAAAGCATGCTAATCTTATCAAAACTGGCAATATCTGAGAGAGAATAAAGCGTCCTTATTGCTAAAGGAACCAAAATAAGAATGGAGGGGTAGTCTTCTTTACGCGATGATAACGATCAGCGTTACCAAACTTAAAGCAAAAAACATACCACTTGCAAAAAAGAACAGGGAAGAAAATGGTTAATGTAATTCTAATCTCGCTTTGGGCCACAGCAAATGCAATATTTAGCATCAAAAGCACTACTTTCAATTATGGAAACCACGTGGCAGTCAACATGAAGACGACATCGGCTAAGCTTTTACGTGATGAGCTCACTCTCAATTCCATCTAATTCCACTCACATCTTAAGCAAGATGTTTAATACCATAAGTAATGTACATCTTGAATGGCCATTAGGGTAAAAATGTTATAAAAAACGAGTGAAACAAAAGCTTCCGAAATAAGAACATTTTACAAAATAAGACCGACAGCGCAGACCACCAATTATTTGTGGTACGTAAGGACAGAAAAATATTCTAAACATTTTGGAAAATCTGGGAACCTTCTGCACCAATATCACCACTTTTTTTATTCTGAAAAATCAAAACAAGAGACAAGTGAACATAATTGATTAAGAGAGAAAGGAAGGAGGCAGTGCAATTTCACTTGGGTGACTCATTCCGAAGAGCGATAAAAAAAAGCAATACATGAAATTCTTAAGACAAAATAGTGATGGAAAGATCTTTTCCAAGATGAATAAAAACACAAATTCATGAACTCTGTATTTCCAACCCAAATAAATATGCACTTGGGATCTAAGCCGACAATAAAATGGCAAATATTTTCTTCTCGGTATTAAAAAAATTCAGGTTATTTATGAAGTCAAAATGTTGAAAAACAAATGCTAAAAGACATGACACGAAGCATAATATCAAAGAACGTAGACGTAAAGTGTTTCACATACTTAAAACAAATCAATATCATTAAAAAATAAGAGAGAGAGAGAGAGAGAGAGAGAAAACATCCCCACATCATGAGGGTCGAGCGGGGTTGCCCCATTCAGCGGTTTTCAAACTAGGGACTTCAAAACCCCGGACACGGGTTCCCCAGGAAGTTTAAATATAGCCATTTTGAAAAAAAAAAAAAAAAAAAAAAGAGTAATGCAATTAAAGTAATAAAAATTCGCATATTGCGCTGAGCGGCTGACATCAAAGACTTGGTCCAAAGTATCACATCATATTACGAATAATAAAAAAAGGATGGGATAAAACACCTATGTCATTCCCAAA
This sequence comes from Macrobrachium rosenbergii, assembly GCF_040412425.1. NCBI lineage: Eukaryota > Metazoa > Arthropoda > Malacostraca > Decapoda > Palaemonidae > Macrobrachium > Macrobrachium rosenbergii. Next base: position 10,846,260 of record NC_089782.1, read on the forward strand.
AGTTTTTTTTTTTTTCATTTGTATTCACATAAAAGGACATTCTTAATTAAATAACGGGTGTCCAGACACCAATGCCAAAAAAGAAGCAGAAATACGCTTAGAAATTAAGTTTGAACAATTTTCTAGTTCGGACCTCCTCCCGTGTGCAGTTGGAATGGGACCTATCGCTACTGATATGTTATCACAAGACGGAAGAAAGACAGCACGCCAAGACGACACATAATCTGCCTCTTTCATTACAAAAAGTTGGATTACAAGCAATCATAATTCACCTCAATATTTGACCCTAAAGCTTCATTAGCGTTTAATCTAAGTATGTGTACGTTATCTGTACGCAAATGTCTACGCGTTTACAACTTATATGTATGTGTGTGTATGTATGTATATATATATATATATATATATATATATATATATATATATATATATGTATATATATATATATATATATATATATATATATATATATATATATATATATATATATATATATATATATATATATATATATATATATATAATTTATATATATATATAAGCCAAAGGCGTGATGCGGCAAAGGATTTGTACCCAGAATCTCCTGAAAGGAATGTAGCGGGGCATCGCACCATGACGGACTAAAGGCAATTGCAACCGAGCACATCCTAAAGCTGTAGAAAGCTCAGGTATTTCAACAATTATCTTTTGAAAATTTTACACCCCACCTGTCAAAGTAGCACTTTTGCGAACACCACTTACCTCACGCTGCTAAACATACAGCCGAGTTCACACATTCATTTATGTACATTACTGATTTATCTACTCGTAAACGATAAATGAGTAATAAAATAACTACAGGTAATCAGTCAGCGAAAGGTCGACCTGCAGTCAGCTAAAGGTCGATAAGTGTCGGTAGTTATAGAGTAAAATGGAAAACTAACGTCCTCTCTAATCAGAGTGGAGAAATAATAAAGAAATGAATGTCATCCCAAGTTCTGAAAAACTGGTGACCACAGCGAAGTACATTCAAAATCCTCATACAAATTCGACGCTGGCAAACTATCCCTTTTCTCTCTAATGCATCGAACCATAAAGAAACTTTAATCTATCCTTGAAATTCCAGTCAAGAATGCCGGATACTCGATACAGGAGAGGTTTTCCTTCTCCGGAAAACGTCAGAAGGTGGAAACAACTTTAAACGCATTACGCTTTGCAGTCTTCCGTTTCAAATCAATCCGCGGAATTTTGTTTGTTTGAGCTATCTCTGGTTAATGAGCTCTTGACTATCGGTAACACATACGATATTCATATTAGCAGTTTTAGCTATAAAAAAAATCTTTCATAGAAGCTCTAAATAATATTTACCAGTTTTAAGTAAAAAAAAAAATCTTTCATATACGCTCTAAATAATGTTTACCAGTTTTAGTTAAACAAAAAAAATCTTTCATAGAAGCTTTAAATAATGTTTACCAGTGTCAGTTAAATAAAAAAATCTTTCATAGAAACTCTAAATAATGTTTACCAGTTTTAGTGAAACAAAAAAAATCTTTCATAGAAGCTTTAAATAATGTTTACCAGTTTTAGTTAAATAAAAAAAATCTTTCATAGAAGCTCTAAATAATGTTTACAAGTGCGTCACCTGAACCGCCACCAATAATGGTCAATCCGAGATCCTCCGAAATTTGGTTGCACCTTCTTTTGCTTGCTTTTCTGCTGGACAAGAAGCCAAATCACCCATACAGACATGAAGAGGAATGGATGCAGTACGTTAGGGAACTCAAGATTTGACTGTGTTCAATAATTTTACTGAAAATTGCACGTCGATTTCTTTCCATGTTTTTCTTGCACTGTAGTTCTCTAAAGCCATCCTTTGATCAATATCTATACTGTACTTTTCTACGGCCAACAGTGATTTTAAGCTATGTTCAAAATCATTTACTTATTCTTACTTATATAATTGTCAGATTTACAAAAACGTTCCAACGGCTTTGAAGACTTTGCGATCACATACATTGCGCATCCTCAGCTACCCTCTTTTTGTCTTACTGGAATAAGAAACTTGACGTTCATAGTCACTACGAGTGTAAGAGAACAAGAGCTATCGACTTAATAAATAAGGCCGAGATTCACCACTTAACCCATATGCAAGTTACAGGAGATTTCTTTAGTTTTTTCTTTGCTCGAAGTTACGAATGCTATTTTCAGTATGGCATTGCTACAAAAAATTCATCACATACGATCATTCATTTAGTTATTTTCAAGATTGTTAAAAATACTCAAGATATTACTTTCTCCCAGAATTGTAAAAACACACACGAACAGAGAGAGAGAGAGAGAGAGAGAGAGAGAGAGAGAGAGAGAGAGAGAGAGGGAGCGGCAAAATCTGGAGAGTTGAAACTTTGAATGTTATCGTCTTGAAAACTGTGGAAAGTTTATCGGAAGGAGAGGAGGGAGCTTCTTCATATCAGTCCCTCTTCCCTTATCACCCCCAAAGAACAACATGCACGAGCCGATAAAGACATCTTTACCCCGATAAACCTTTTTCGTTATCTGCCTTGAAAAGACAGGACGCTTAGCGATAAAAACCCATTTTTATAAACCTTCGAAAAACTCCAATTCACTTACTGAGCACGGACGCGCTCGCCGACTCTCCTTATATCATACACACTACAGACATCCTTACTTGACTAAGTAGTTAAATACAAGAACGAAAACCATTTTCTATAGTATATCCGTATCTATCACAATCAAATTACAGTTTATGTGTATTATGTATATTTATGCATAAATATATAGATGGTATGTGTTTGCGCGCGCCAGTTTTACAATCCTGTACAAAGATATAAGCCAAAAATACGAGCGGCTAAAGCATTTACCGTCAATTTGAAAACTTTCATACTGATAAAAAAAAAAAAAATTAAAAAGCAATAAAAGTGTCAAGACTGTAATTACAAATCCCTGTCACAGACGGAAAGACAGCCCGGCTCTGAGTGTCTGTCTCCCTTGCTACAAAAGCATTCACATCTGGCCAGATGACTTACAAGCACAAGACGAAAGACCGCATGCACCACAGGTCACCGGAATTTCTCAAAATCATTTTTTCAAAGCTCGTGAACTGACATGATTCATAATGAACAACAAATCTTATTATTAATCAACCAACCTCGCCTTCCGAATTTCCATTATTTACCGCTCTTCGACTACAGCCGCAAACTCAAAAATGGGGGAAAAAAATAATAAAGGAAAAGCAAAAAATGATTTCAAACCCCTACTTTCATCTCCCCATCCTTATGCCCTCCAGCAACTCTCGCAACCCACCTCAAACCCCTTCTCCTCTCCCCTTCCCTCCCCCCAACAAAAGCTCTGTTATTTCCTCTACCTAAACGATCAATGTTTATTTACCCTAAAAGTGGACGACATGTAAATTCGGGCGAATAAAAGGTAAAAGCTATTAAGGGTGACAGGGGAAAAAAGCCTTATTTTTTACTGACGGTTGGGACAACACAATCGCTAATGAAATCCAGATTTTTGGCCCCTTTTTTCTCTCCCCAAAACATCCCACTTCCCTCCACCTCCTCCCCCCAAACCCCATCCTCAAAAACGAAACCCCCCCACCACCAACCAACTCCATTCGCCTTAACCACTACAGACCCCACCCCAAAACCATATACCTTCTTTGGTAAACGGACGGAATTGGAAATCTGAGAAAAGATCTACATCAAAAGACAGAAAGAAAGAGAAAGAAGTGGGGAAAGAGAGAGGGGAGAGGGAGGGGAGAAGAAAAACAAGAAAAAAATAAAGGAAGGTGCAAGAGGGTAAATCGACTTGGGGGAGATTTCTCCTATTCATGTGCAAATCTGGCGGAGGCCTTTGGAAAGCGATCAGTACTTTAAGGTGAGATACACCTTATTCTCTCTCTCTCTCTCTCTCTCTCTCTCTCTCTCTCTCTCTCTCTCTCTCTCTCTCTCTAGCTTAAGCTCTTATAAAATAAAGAATTTATATTTCAAATACGTCAAATCGAAAAGATGGCATTTGCGGGCCTTCCTTCAAAATGTAAAAATTCAAATTATAAAATAACCCTTCAGATAGCTATATATATATATATATATATATATATATATATATATATATATATATATATATATATATAGATATATATATATATATATATATAGTGCATGTGTGCGTGTATGTATGTATGTGTGCGATCATGTGTATGTATGTATGTGTATGATCATAAGGTTGTGTGCACTGGCTATGTGGAAGACAAGTACTGGCAATTTTATAAATAACGTTCATCGTTATATTTTACGATAACGCCGCTCTTTCAACTAGATAACAAGTAAAACCGTTGGCAATAAGATAAAATCATACATTTCATAATGACGAAAATAAACCAAAATAAAAACAGGGAGATACGTAACGCGTTTTGTTTCTTTTTATTTTCACTTTTGTCCACAGACCACCCAAAACAAGTTTCATTCAACAAAACTTGTTTATAAGAAAGTTTTTATGACACTACGAAATTCCTGTAGCCGACTATAAAGTTGCTTTTTATTGTGGACTGATATAAACTTTGTTTCAGGAGGTGAATCTACGGACAAATAAAAATAATATTGCCGTTCACACGAAAGCCTTCAGGATCAACAATAACACACATTTTATATATACATAGTCAGTTTATACACACACATATGTTTGTGTACGTGTGTTTTTGTGCGTGCCTGCAATCACATACCATATAAAAATTCAAAGAAAAATATGAACTACGAAGACGTTTCGATAAAAAAAAAACAAGATAACTTTGAATTCAACAAAAGGAAATCAAGACTTCGGGTACCAAACTTATATTCGGTCTGAAAATTGCAGTTCCCGGTACTGTTCTCGGCGAAAAATAACTAAGGAAATTGCATAAACTAAAATAAACTCATTATATTTTCCAAATATAAACAACTTCAAATCACTATTGTAATAGGCCTCCTTGATTCTAAGATATATTCAGCATATCAAGAGCTTTCGTAAAGAAGGTAAAGATGGAGACTGAAATAAAAACAGTCGTATCAGTCTGTAATCCACAAAAAATTATTACACCTTAAGAGCAAAAAATTTTTACAGTCACCTGATTAAGCAAAGGCTTTGGTGAACTGTGATGCTACCTCCCCCCCCCCACAACCCCCGGGATGCTTGATAGGCATCATCGCCATGTCTTGACTGGCTCTTTTAATACATCCGGGTTGAGCCCATCAGAGAGAGAGAGAGAGAGAGAGAGAGAGAGAGAGAGAGAGAGAGAGAGAGAGAGAGAGAGAGGAAAGTTTTAAGAATCCCCTCTGAAAACATATATAATCAAATAAAATCTTAACAGACCTTCTCTCTCTCTCTCTCTCTCTCTCTCTCTCTCTCTCTCTCTCTCTCTCTGTCCACTTGGCCCATACAAAACTATTCATGTTCAGTCGTTCTGATACATAAAAGAGAATCATATACAGTATTTTAATAGCAGTAAGTGCATTTCTTAACGATGATTATGTGAAATTACACAGTAACAAAAGCACATTAATCCTTAACCGACAACTGATGAAAACTAAGATAGTAAGAAAGTTAAACAATGAGAAATATAACAACAATAATGAATATCTCTCTCTCTCTCTTTCCTCCAATCCATCATGCAATTTTCTACAGCAGATGCTTGATTTTTTTTTTTTTTTTTTTTTACCATTTACCCTCCCTTCTCACCCTGGCCCATTTTACCTCTTTTGACATTATGTATATTACCTTCGACTCCCATCTCCCCTTTCATTCTGTGATCCTTTGTCATCTTCCTTTATTATCACATTCCTTTACCATTCAAGGCTGGGCTCCTTGCATATACCTGGCTTGCCTTCCATTTAAATATACCTGTCTCCTTCCCCTTGTACATGAGGTTCCCTTCCCAGAAGTGAGAGAGAGAGAGAGAGAGAGAGAGAGAGAGAGAGAGAGAGAGAGAGAGAGAGAGAGAGAGAGAGAGAATCTAGTCTATTCGTAAGCTACAAGAAAGGTTTAGTGTAATGAGAACTGAAATATAAACTGATTATTACAATCCACAGTAGAAAACCTTACTGCTGGCACCTGAAGAGTAGATATTACTAAGCATTCAAAGCAAAAATATGCAGACGCTGCGTACCAAAACGATGCTTCGCTAAAATCTATTATGCAAAACGAATTGCACTCATAATTTATATGACTGCTCTTTGCTAAGTTTAGCAACGTCGTGGAGAAACGAAATGTGCTTGATTTTTTGTCTGTTTACTTCTCAATTCGTGAATCACGAATTATCGTTATATCATAATAACCCTTCTTTTCAAGATTTTTATTTATATTTCCTAGTTTGTGTGTGTGTGTATATATATATATATATATATATATATATATATATATATATATATATTATATATATATATATATATATATATTAATATATATATATCATATATTAATATATATATATATATATATATATTAATATATATATCATATATATATATGTGTGTGTGAATATATCAATTTATGCGCAAAAAATAGGCGAGCGCATAAACATCGTCAACCGCTGTAACCTTCCGATTGAGATAAAAAATTTGTCTCCTCTGTATTCAACGTCATTCTTCCATTTCTTTCATGTCACTTTTAGGAGATCAGTGTCCGGCCTTTCATGAATATATTTGTTACAAGTATCTGGGAAAAGTATAGAGAGAGAGAGAGAGAGAGAGAGAGAGAGAGAGAGAGAGAGAGAGAGAGAGAGAGAGAGAGAGAGAGAGAGAGAGAGAGAAATGTTCGAGTCGAGCTAGTGGACATAAATATAAGAACGTAATGCATATTACTTATATATTATTGTTAATCGAGGACTCTTACATTCATCAATATAATATTCTGTGACAAATGTGTTTCCTTCACATATGTCAGGGAGAGACTATTTAGCGCTGAGCAATAAAACTGAACAAGGCAAAACCTCCGTATCTTCAGAAAGGAACGTTCACAGTTGGACCAAAAACCAAACTCCTATTTTTACAAATGACCGCAAATTATTTTGATCACCTACGCAGTTTATTTTGTCTCAAAACAGAAATTGTTTTCAGGGCAAACACTGTTTGTTTTCGCCTTTAAACAAACCTCGTTTTCTCAATATACAAAGTTTGTTGTTGTCACAAACAATGTTTGCTTTCCCGGAAAACACACAATTTGTTTGGCCACATATAGAGTATTTTGCCGTTTCTTCTTGCTCTCATAAATGATGAACGCTGATTCTTTCTAATGAGGGCAATCTCGCCCATCAGCACCTCAGGAGCGATATTCGCTGTCGTCTTTCTCCTCTCGGCGACGCAACTACTTCTTTTGGCTCTCTCTTCCTGCTTCCGTTACCCCTCAGGACAGGAGGAAGAGGAAAAAAGCGGACCTCTTTAGGGGGTGGGGTAAGAGAGATTGTATCCTACACCGCAAGTTTTGTCGCCGTCACAATTAATATCAGTTCTCTCCGTGTGTATGGAGGACTCCAAAAATGGACACGGCTTGCTACGTACACCATACATAAACGCACGCAAGGTTGCGCGCACATACACACTGACTCCGTTATTTTCTCTTCAACTTTTAAAACCAAATTCATTCTCACCCCAAGCAAAATTTCCTCCTGCTCAGCAAACATACTTTTCTGAACTCTGTGAAGGCCGCCTTCCCCACAAATCAGTTTGCTTTCCTCATAAAAAGGAATTGCTTCCAAACTTCCACATTCTAACCTTCGACCACCCGGTTTCGATCTACATATTACAAACCAACAACCATTCTCTGATTAAATGACTGAGTTCATATATATATATATATATATATATATATATATATATATATATATATATATATATATATATATATATATATATATATATATATATATATATATATATATATATATATATATATATATATATATATATATATATATATATATATATATGAATGAAAACCTAAACACCGCAAGTTACAGATAAACGAAAGGCCGAAGTAAGTACATATTTAATATACGTATGGATTCCATAACATAGATTTGTCCTACGAACAGCAAAAATAACTACAAATTAATATACCCTACAAAACACATATAAACCTTTTTAACAAGACGACTCTCGTCAGGACTAAGCCAAACCGATCTGGCAAAAAAAAAAAAAAAAACCAGATGTGGAAAAATTGAAATAAAATACCATAAGCGTAAATTATTCAGCCACTATATTTTCTGTAATTAACTCACACTAAGAGGGCAACGCGGTCGAGCCAATAAAAGACCCCAACCATATAAACCTAACAAATAACAAATCTCCCTTGGTAATTTATCTAAAAAATGCAATCAATCAATTCGCCCATGCGAAACATAAGACCATTCATAGAATTAGAATGAGACACTTTCTTGAGCAGAAACCACGGCGAGGTTCTCAAGAACGCTGACCCTGGCAAATAGGTTCAGTTTCACAGGTGAACGGCATTGAGTTTCGTCTCTGAAACATTCCATATTCATTACAAAGTTAGTAATGCAAAGATTTATTTCTACATGAACCATTCCTAAGCTAACTTTTATTTTAGCTTCTTGCCTGTGCGCGTTTCCCTTCATTTCTCTACAACTGAGCCTTTTCCACCAGGTAAGTTTGCTAGTTAAAGACGGAATAAGCGTTCATTATAATAACAACAACACCTGAGTGCATGATGCTAAACACGGCTTACACTGATACCTAAACATGCAAAGACACAGTCGCTCTCCATAATGGGATGCCCCGACAACAAACCGGCCAGAGTAGGGGGTAGGGAGGGAGGGATGGAGGGGGCGTCACTTCCACCAGAGAAGCGAAAGTGGATTGACTGGTCATTTCCATTTCTCCGTCTTACTTTCGGTCTCGGAGACTCATCTTAGTACGCGATGAGTAGAGTAAATGTTTCTTCTAATTCTTTATAAATTTTCCGGATACTTACAAACTGAATGAAGTCTGTAATTGTCAGTCTATTCAAACAGATGCGCTAATGCAAAACGCCACCTATTCATGGCTGAAAATGAGAATTTCAACTTCTTCGCATTCAAACAGCCATACATTCGCGTGATCAAATCTGAAATGAAAATTGAAACACGCACAAAATCGCTTTCTTAAGCGCCGACGAATTTTATATATATATATATATATATATATATATATATATATATATATATATATATATATATATATATATATATATATATATATATATATATATATATATATATATGGGTGTGTAAATCTACAGATAAAAAGTACCCGAAGCCTTAGAAATTCTGGAACAAAAATTCGCAACAGAAAATATTTGCTTCCGTTTCGAAAAGGAAGAATTTCCAGAAGCGGCCGACTTCGTAACTTAAACAAGCTTTACAGACATCGAAGAAAACTTAAACAAAATTGGAGACACGTAAATTTCTTAGTGATATCAAGCAACGGGCGACTATCATGAATGGGACCCAAGACACGGAGAGATACCAAGAAAAACGTCCAGCGGATAAGCACGACACTATTTCGCACCAAGCAAGAATACTCTGAAAAGCCCAGGACGCATACAACAGTATTTTTTGCATAACATTTTCACAATCTGTTTTGGCGTCATATATTTTGACTGTATAATAACAGTTTTCTATAGCGATGAAGGTATATAAAACCTTATTTTCTGTAAAAAATCACTTTACAACTTAATCGCATATAAAAAAAATTTCTACCGAAAACTTCTTGAACATTAAGTGTAAAGAAAAGCTGAACACCTGACAGCAATGAGCTTCCATCCGCAACATTTGGAAATTATCGTAACTGGTGGAAATTATCGTAACTGGTACCACTGCAGTTACAAGAAGCTTCGCAGTTACTTTTCATGCTGACTGTATACAACCCTAATAACAGTAATAATCCTATGTAGAAAGCAAAATGATGTAACCAATACTAAATTCATTTTCCGGGAAAAGAAATCGTTGGAGTACATAATTATGATACTGAAAAAATAAGAAAAAAAGAGGAGCAATCAATAATCATAAATTAATGCCTCAGGAGATATTACAGAATTAATCGCTATTCTCAAATATTCTGTATACAAACGCGAATGTGTGTAGTAAAAAAGAATAATATTAATAGTAATGCCCCAGATTTTTGGCCTGAAAATAACTGATAAGATGAATCTTCTCCTCCTGATTTAGCGGTTCAAACTTCCAAGATATGTCCTATCAGCAACAACAATAATAAAAATAATGCTTTTTATTATTTTTTTACAATGACGAAAGGCCTATACAAATGCCGCGATGCAGGATTTCAAACACAGTATTACTTCATAACAATACAGTTGTATACGTGAGCAAGGACGTGGTACACTGCGCGGCTAGGATGGATGGCGCAAGTTTGCCAGTCTGCAAAAATACCTCGATAACTACAACATGGAAAATACGCGTGATCGTAAACAATGCTAATATAGCGGAAGGAAGTGTGTAAATCACGTCGCTTGAGAGAGAGAGAGAGAGAGAGAGAGAGAGAGAGAGAGAGAGAGAGAGAGAGAGAGAGACTTCAAAATAACAATAGTTAGTGCCAGAGCACAAGTGCCAAATTAGAAAGAACAGCCGTCCAATCATGAAAAACAATTTGACGGCACAATCGTTATTTTGACTGCAAAATAAGACCCCGTCTCTCATACTGCAAGCTCTCTATCTCTCTCTCTCTTGATACCAACAATCAACTGAAAATCCATCAAATGTATTAATAATGTTACATTGAAGTTTGCAATAAAGAGTCAGTCTTGCGTGTCCTAAAACTCATTGTTGAAAAGATAAACAACACACGAGTAAATCACCGCTCACCGCACTAGACCGATTTTTTCAACCATTTTTCCCCCCCTTTTTGCTTTTTCCGCCCAACGTTCGTGGATTTACGGCAATTCTGCTGAGGCAAAAGGAATATTTTATTTGCCATATTAATTGACCTGTGTTACTTATCAAATGTCTGAAAGAAAACTCTTTTAACCCGCTGGTGTAATTTTGATATTTTCTATCCTTGACAGGCGTGTTTTGCTCCAAAGACATGAATCGCGCGTGCACAAGCACAAGAGCGCGGTCGCACACGCACACACACATATATATTCACACATATGTGTGTATATGTGTGTGTGTGTGTCCGTGTATATATATATATATATATATATATATATATATATATATATATATATATATATATATATATATATATATATATATATCATTCCGCTTTATCGAATGAAGACAATCTATTTCGCTACAGTGGTAAAAGAAGAGCTGGGGTTTCTTTCACAAGAAGGATTAAATTAAATAGACTTGACAAACGCAACAGCGGCCGACAGCGATGACAAACGGCAACTAAATCTTGAGTAATCATTAGCTATGCAAAGTATTCCCCGTGGAAGCGAGGGTCGTTTTCACGCGATGAATGAAAAAGTTGGCGACAATCCCCTCCGTCGAATGAACAAATGTCCCTTATTTTATACATCACCGACTAATTCATTATATTTTTAAAAACAAATTCATTACACTCCACTGCATTACGTCACGGCAATGATCCAATTCATCAGCCGGCGTGACAATAACGGCATTCAATAGGTCAGGACAATGGTTAAATAATGACCTATTTTGTTCTGTGACAAAATGCCCCTATTTAGAGCTCCGCATTAAAAATATACATCATTCATAAACGCCGAAAATAAAAACCAGGCACAAAATGCTAAAACACACCACAGAACCTTTTTATCCCCGTTTCGGAAACGTGGCAATTAATAGTTAACTATAACTAGAATTACCTTGATGAAGTCGTTGATACTAATCTCATTAATTACATCATACCAATTCACTCGGATAAAGCCAGTATGGAGGGAGGGAGGAGGGGAGGAGGGAGGCAGAGAGACAGCCACCGATACAAACAGACGAACAATGAGGGGGAGGGAGGGAGGGAGGGAGGAAGACGAGATATGGACGTTATGAGGGAGAGAAATAAGAGGAAGAAGAGTTAGAGAAACTCCAACTGAACCAGCGATGATCGTATATTTTACATATATCAAGAGTGCAATTTCAAACGAGATCATTAGCTACGTCCTTTGATGAAATCACATTTGATTAACGATAAATGTGTACCTGTCCAAAACGGAGAAGCGCCTGTCTTCCTTTACCAAAAATATCAAGGGCCTTTCTCATTTTTAACATTGGAGTAACTTAACAGCAGAGCAGCCGACTTTAATTCGCTCGGGAAACATACTTTATCACAATAGAAAAATCCCATGGCACGCAAACAAATGCAAACAGCAAAAATCAACGATCCACCTTTTATATTTAGGAACGAATCGGTTGTAGTAAAAAATTACAACTTTATAACAAACCGGTCACGTAGTAACTAAGTAACTAACTAACTAAATATATATATATATATATATATATATATATATATATATATATATATATATATATATATATTTCTGTGATTCTCAACCTTCATGCCAGAGGTTCCAAGCTCGACTCCTGGTCAAGGAACTAATCAGCGAATCTGGTGCTTAGTAGCGAGACGGCTGCGGTGGTCACATCCAAGGTTAAAAAGGACATCGTGAAGAAACGCCATCTCTTTTTTATCATCGGGTTTGATTTATAAATAACGAACGGCTTTGGGAGCAAAGGCCAGGGCGGGCATATACCCAGCTTATTCTCAAGCAACTTGAGCAACAATGAAAAGCAACCTCATTCCACAAGACCTGTAAGAAACGGAACACTAACATTTCCTGGCACAAGGCCCTTTAAGAGTAATAAGGTGTATATAATGATTGTGCATTTGGACTATAGACAAACACACACACATGTATGTATGTATGTATAATATATATATATATATATATATATATATAAATATAATTATCTACACACTATATATATATATATATATATATATATATATATATATATATATATATATTATATATATATATATATATATATATATATATATATATATATATATATATATATATATATATATATATATATATATATATACACACACACATACAAATATGCGATAAACTCCATCTTTATTTTCCTGGTTGGATAAAACTATGTGGTTTGGCTTATAACACATCAAAACCTACGATCTAAATTGCTTATTCTTTTAAATTTAACTACATAAGTTTGGAAATATGCAAAATAAAAACAACTGAAAAAATCTTCAATAATCGAAGATTCTATCGACATACCCTCCGCTACATCTGATATTAAAAAAAAAATAAATAAATAGAAAGTCAGCGGGTTTAAATCCATCTTTGAATTTCACTTTCTTCTCATCTTAAAAAGGCCATATCGACCGTTAAGTATCGGTTTCTACAATCTTCGAGAACACAGTTTGAGTGACAGAAGAGTTTATCATATTCACGCTCAAATGGACGTCGAAATTATGATGGCACATCTGGTTATACAGTATTTACGATTGGACTTTTCTCTCATTTCTATACCACTTTATTTGACTACGCTTAGTCGTTACAATATGTTCACACAGACACACGCATGCTTTATTTATTATATATATATATATATATATATATATATATATATATATATATATATATATATATACATATATACACATATACATATATATATATGCTTTGCATATGTCTACATATTCATTTTGGACAACTTGAAAGTAAAAGTGGCGATACTATGTATCTATCTATCTATATATGTATATATATACTTCGTATGTCTACATATTCATTTTGGACAACTTGAAAGTAAAAGCGGCGATGCCATGTATATCTATCTATATATCTATTTATCTATATATATATATATATATATATATATATATATATATATATATATATATATATATATATATATATATATAGTGAGTGTGCGTGTGAGGTCAAATATTTTATATTGGAAGTGGGCCTTCCGGTAAAAATCACACCTGTGAGACACACCTGTAGCAATAACTATCGAGATCCTCCCAAAAAAATCTCCTTTACCATAACACCAACAACAAATACGATTAACGAAAAAAATATTTGACCCCGCTAAAAAATGCAAAATAAAAATTATGATCGAACATCGCCCTTTCATTAATTGGGGCGGAATCTGATAGGAATTAATTATCATTGGAAATAAGAAAAAGATAATTTACAAATTACTTGGTACTGGGATATATGACTGTCGATTTCTACGGTAGTATTTGACCTTCATAATCATAATTTATATAGGTGGAAAACTTGTCAAGATTGCACAAAAAAGTAATTAGATAATATATCTTAACTGGGAAAGGTTAATAGAAAATATAACTGGCCTCTCTTATTCAAATTTAAATTTGTCACCATCTTCACATACACAAATCATGCGGTCATATTTTTGGCCTATTTCATGTAAACAGACACGTGCACTCTACTTTCAATAAGCACGTGAAACCACCATTCAAATGTTAAGTCATTCAAGATAAGCCTTTACTACGCGAGTCACTTCAGAACTAATAAGGACAAAAATCCGCAAAGCACCATTGACTTCACGACCCTTGGCGTGTCGATGCCACTTCAGCGACGGAAAAATTTGATAAAAGTTACAATAAATTCCACTTAATCGCTAATACCTCAATCACTTTTAGGATCGGATTGTAACGTGCTAAACGCAAGGAGGGAAAAATCAAGGAATAAACTAAAACTTTATAACCACAGTAATTCTGTTTTCCCTTGGTAACGAACAAAGAAAGGGAACAAAAAGCGCTGAAACAAAAAAAGCGGAAATGCCATAACCAACGATTTACCGTCGCCAATCCGGGAGATAAATCCCCGTAGACTTATTCTCATTAAACCAACTTAGCCCTCGGGACCTTCATGAAAGCTGACGCTACTTGACTCTCCAGCAACTTTCTTTCTCTTTATTCCTTTCTTCTTTCGCGGGCTTATAGGAATAGTCGCACAACATAAAAACTATACCTTTATGACTTTGTACGCTAGCACTGATTATAATTAAAATATATATCCTCCAGTATCTGAGGTTCATTTACAATTCGAACACTTTTCTTCCTTCCAAACATGGGACGAAGTGACCCATCAAAATCCTCCTCCATTTTTACCGACCTTAACAGCTGTCGATATAAATGAGAAATCTGAAAAATGATTAGACAAAGCCATGCAAACATCCATATTCCATCCCTTCATGGTGTTATGAATAACCCCCCAAAAAAAGAAAAAAACCACATACAAATAAGGCTCAAGACTGAAGCAGAAATATTACACACATGCCGCTGGGCATCACGTCAAGCGCTTGACATAAAATAACATGATAAGCGACAGATACGCGTGGAAGAGATGAAATAGGGCAAAGCTCTCTCTCTCTCTCCCATCTTTTATAATGAGCCCTCATTAGCATCCTCTAATAAACTCAAGGTAATATTTCCCGAGGCATTCGCTCTCTCATTTTAAAAGGAAAAATGAGAAATTCAAGTAAAAATCATGCGATTGCTAACATTAACATACACGGGAGAATGGAAAAAATAATCTGAAAATTTTACTGTGTTGTTCCAAGATTTTCAACCTTCTCTCATTGAGATACGGGAACCTAATGAACAACGTCCAAGACATACACACAATAGATCATCACAAAAACATCAGTTCTTCGCATAAAGCGTGAAGTGTGTCCGTGTCCTGTGTAAAGAGAAAAAGAGAGGGATACCTCAGGCTTGCTGTAAAATAACTTTAAGGAGAGAGAGAGAGAGAGAGAGAGAGAGAGAGAGAGAGAGAGAGAGAGAGAGAGAGAGATGTACAAGCCTTTTGGGAACCACGTGGTTTTCCAGGCAGCTTCATCCAGAGCAGCTCAGCAGCAGCAGAGCAGCAGCAGAGCAGCACAGCAGCAGTATCAGCCGCCAGCCATCCCCATCCAAGTTGAGTGGAAGCGGTCAGACAGCTCTCAACACCACCTACCTACCCGACCGTCCCCTCCAAAACAGATCCCGCACATAATGGCTTATCAAACCCACCTAAGGGGCAGGTGATGCCGCTTTTGGCGCCGCCACTTAAGATTTACCCTAGAATATTTGTGCCAATTTCGATTGCAGTTTACGGTTTTTTTTCTTTTTTCTTTGGGGGAAGGAGGCAGGGTTGAAAGTCCACTTGTCACATGTCCGGCAATTACTTACGCTATGGACAAGATGAAGTCTGATGTTTACATTCTGTGTACCGCATGCACCCTAAAATGGTGCATTAAGATTTATATATTCGCTTTCAATTAAGTATCTACAAGTAGTCATATATATACATATATATATATATACATACATACATACATACATATATATTGTTAAAAACAATGTGCAATACTATTAATCGGAGGGTATAAAAAATAAAACAAAAACCAAAACAGCAGAACGTTATATTGCAAATAGTACCTCTATCTTTTGCAGAAAACAGCGCTGATTTACGTTCCCGTCTTTATATATATATATATATATATATATATATATATATATATATATATATATATATATATATATATATATATATATATATATATATATATATTATATATGGCACTTTTTCACAATAACTATTACCTCCGCCGTATAAAAAAAAAGGCCTCAATCAAATACTGCGCCAATGACCAGTGAAACTTGAAACTCAACGGCGATAACAGAAGCGATCCTGGGGATCTTAACAAACCACGAGAGGATGTGCACATTGCCAGGCTTCAAGTTTCCGTCAACTTTGCCGTCATCGGTAGATCCCTTGTAACACGTTTAACGCATCGACGTCATCCAGCACTTAAGAGTGTTTAATGTACGTAAGAAATAAAAAAAATAACATTCAGGATAGGAAATCTATATGAGGCTCTCTCTCTCTCTCTCTCTCTCTCTCTCTCTCTCTCTCTCTCTGCCTGGGCATACATGAATGTCGCTTTTTCCCTTCTTTTTCTGGTGGCCTGCCAGCGCCTCTTACACTTGTTGCCGAGTTGAACGTCGTCCTCTTCGGGTCTAATCTATATACTCTCCCCGGACACCTTCAAGAGAGAGCGAGAGAGCCTGGTGTGGTCTCACGGACTGACATATCAATTAAGGAAAATGTGTGAAAGACTGAATGTGGCCAATGTTTTATGGTAACCAAGCGTCAAATTCAGCATATCCAGCAGAGGCGCCTTCTTCAGTCTGCTTGCAAGCAAGTATTAAAACAACTGAATTGTACTTCAATATTTGTCCTTCCTTCGATTTCGTACGGGAACACTTCGGAGAAAATGTGTATACAAATTTCTAGACACGCTAAATGAACAACTCTTAAGAAAAGAAAAATAAATACTTATATATATATACATATATATATATATATATATATATATATATATATATATATATATATATATATACATATATATATATATATATATATATATATATATATATATATATATATATATATATATATATATAGAGAGAGAGAGAGAGAGAGAGAGAGAGAGAGAGAGAGAGAGAGAGCTTAAGTACTGCGTGAAGAGGAAATCTCAAAGCCCATGTCAAGAGCTCCCTAAAAGGCTATCATTCATATCCTTGGCAGTTATTGCAAGGGCTGTCAGAGATCATTGTATAGGCCTATCCTACGGGCGATAGGCGGTAGCGGAAAAAAGCTGAAAGGAGGGGAAGGAGGGGGTTTTGGAATACTAGAGTTAGGGGGAAAGGAGGGTTATGACGATCTCTCAGCCAATGGGGTGCCAACCCCATCTTCTTTCCTATCCCCCCCCACCCCAATTTCTCCCTATTAGAATCCAAAGTCCTCTCATCCCCAGCCCCAATATCATGGGCGGGACGTAGCAATTTCACTTTAGATATTGTTAGGCCTATGGAACGCATCGCACTCTAAGGTTTTAATCTAATATTATTATTCATATTTATAAAATACGGCTTCCAGCGTTTCGACGCAAGGCGGACATCTTAAACTTTGTTACGGTACTTGTACCATTTTCATCATACGGTGCATAGATTATGGGGCAGTAACATTAAAATTCAGAATTTCCCACATATACCACATTAACCGAGTGCGTTTCGAGTGACAATATACATAAAGCCTAGAGCAGAATCTGATCACTTTAGTAATATTCTAAGATTATCCGCTTACGGTAAAGCTTACGTGGTAAAGTTTAACACCTTGCCAGTAAGAGTCTTCTGTGACTAAAGATACACCTTATATTTATATAGGACAAGGGTGACAAAGAGAGCCTTTGGAACATGTGAGGGCGACATCAACCCTAGACAGTCCCAGCAGGCTGCGAAAAGGGTTATATGCGTTTGAATTTTGAAGTAGGCTTAACGTTCGTGTACGTTTTACCTACAAGGGGGTGGTGGCCAGAATATTTCGAGGGCTATTTCACTCGGGGATTTTGCTACGGACGTTAAATTTCATCTGCTTAAATCTTTTGGTCTTTTAGTCTCAGTTTTGCTGATGACATAAAATCACCGTAAAAAAGTCTTAACGGAACGGATTTACTGTCACGTCTAAAAGTGCTACGTGGTTTAAATTAAACTCTAATTTGTTTCTAAATTTCTAAGATATCAGTCCAACAACGGTGGCCGATACCCTGACTAAAAATATCTGACAAATATTTTACCGACGGCACTTCCACAAATCCGTAAATATACGGCGACATTTGAACTTGTCTTGAACCTACACCAATCCGTTTAAGCTTAGCGCTACAAAATCAGCCGCTTCCTTACCTTGTGCAAATACTGGTCGAACATGCGTCCGAAATCCATGTCTCCGCCAATGCAATAAGTTGCATCCATAATTTGCGACATCGCAGACATTGTCACTCGCTATATTTAAAAACGTTTTATACGATTATTATTTACCAACTGAAACTCCGATATATGTTTTGATCTGATTGTGAAACTAAAACTTAATTTGCTCGTTGGAAGTCTCGTCGTGTAGTTTCTCTCTCTGTTTTGAATAATCAATACTGCCGTTTACAAAATGGTTATATTATTATCAGTTGGTGCCAGGTAATTTCAGACCAACCTCTTTCGACCACTTTTTAAACAATCAACTGTTTTAGCACATTTGATCTGATCAGTCCTTGTGTGGGCACAACTATTTCATTCACAACACCGTCAACATCACCACCTTATAATCCACATCACCGACACCAATAACACATTTCTCTCTTTCTTTTCCTTTCCACAGCACGACGAGAGATGAGAAGGGGGGGAGGGAGAGAGAGAGAGAGAGAGATCGCCGACTAGTTTTATACTAAAATCCTTGAGATGGGAAAATCCGCCCAGCCAGCTACACCTCTTTCTTTCTCTCGGATATTATAGTCAGTTCAAATGACGATGAGGCTCCTCGTTACCTTCATGTTAATTCTCTAAGCAAGGGGCCAACACAGGTCACTGTCGTTATGACTTGATACCTACTTAACGGCAGGTATCAATTAAATTCCAGGTGTGAGTGTATGGGGGGAGGTGGAAGGAGGACATCACGTGCGTCGAGTGTGGAAGAGCGTTGCGACAGACCCTTCCTTCCAGCTCCACGGCTACCGAGCCAATGACTTGGGGTGGGGGGGCCACGAATCGCTACGGGCCCCTAACCCGGCCCGCGCACGCTTGGGTTCCCACTTGGCGCATTTATCCCCCCGTCCACCACTACACTGCTGGGCCATCCACTCCCCTCATTCCCGGTCCACCCACCTTTCCCCCACCATCCGAACACACACTTCTACACTTGTCTCTCTCTTTCTTTCTCGTTACACGAGATGCTGCCTTTTTCATCACACAGGTACTACGATCTCATCTCTCCTTCACACAAATAAATAAAACCGCTGGCATTAAAATAACAATTAGCTACAAAACAGCAGAAAAAATCACTCGAAGAAAATCTGGCAAGGGCACGTGTGGCTGCGACTGAGATTTATTCCGAAATGTATCATCGTTTTCCCGTAGGTTTAAATGGTGTGATAGGTCCCCAGGTATCATAAACTCGCCCGCTCTCTCTCTCTCTCTCTCTCTCTCTCTCTCTCTCTCTCTCTCTCTCTCTCTCGTGCCTGCGCGCGCGGATGGAAGGGCTGACAACAACGTGCTTTATTGTAGTGATGCAAAGTATCATCCAACGCCTTTTGTTACTTCCACTAATTATTTTCGCATAATTTCATTTTCGTATCTTAGCACTGTACTCTAAAAGTAGTGTAACTAACATCATTAACCATAGACTATGAAAATAAGTACATTCAAGATTAAATTGATTACAATTATACAGTTGAATGAGAAGAGAAAACGCTCCGACACCTAACTAGGTTCACCTACCCCAATCTGTCCATAAGAAGAGGAAAAGGGAAACTAAGAATTGATTTTTGTCTTGGTCTACTGCAATGCGTACGACGTTAAGGTTTCCTCCGAGATAAGAATATGCCGGATGATGGAACTGTAATCTTCTTGCCCTAATGAAGGACGTATGAAGAACGGGAACCGAGAAGGGACAGAGACCCTTTGCTGCAAGGAAAACGAAAGGTCGCTCACTCTATTCCACTTAGTTACTTAGTTCAGAGGGCATCGTCAGCCTCCGGCTGAAAACTTTTCCTACGAGGAGATATCAAGGGTAAAATAGCGTTCCTTCTGACCGCTCTTTACAGTCATTAGCGCAGACAGCAATTAATCATCTAGCGTTCTACGCTAATCTTTCTCTAATCAATAAACTTTCGGAAGAGTACACACACACATATAAACATACATGCAATATGTACAGTATACAGTATATAATATATATATATATATATATATATATATATATATATATATATATATATATATATATATATATATATATATATATATAATTGAGAGAGAGAGAGAGAGAGAGAGAGAGAGAGAGAGAGAGAGAGAGAGAGACCCTCGTGTATTTACTGTGTGTATGCTTACATACTTCAGCGCTACATTATAAAAGTTATAAAGATTAGTGTCAGGAGATAAACCATTGCGTAATTAATTAATAGTAAAAACTCCGACGTCACGAAATTACAACTGAAATTCTGCACACGATCTTCTTGCAATAAACAAATAAAGTTTACTTGCGACGTTGTCTCACGCCTTGTAGGTCTCATAGCATAAGTCAGATTATTCATATCTCTCTCTCTCTCTCTCTCTCTCTCTCTCTCTCTCTCTCTCTCTCTCTCTCTCTCTCTCTATATATATATATATATATATATATATATATATATATATATATATATATATATATATATATATATATATATATCAGAAACAGGGATGAGCAGTACAGCTCATGGCTTACGTTTGCTAACTGACCACTGGGGATAGAAAGTCGTCTCAATCCTCAAGACATGGTGAGATGCCATTCGGCTGCACCTTTCTGGCCAACCCGTGCAAAGTGGAAAATGGCGTACGATGAAAAAATGTGTTTGTTCTTTTTCCGTATGGGCACCATGTCGTATAAATTATGTCTAACAGCCACGTGAAGAAAATTTGACTTTACGACAACCATTTATTTTTTGGGTACATTTTCCACAGAAATCCTAGAAACTCTTAAAAAGTCTATTAAAAAGTTCCTATTTACCACCAAGTTTCAAAAGAAATTATTTCGCTGAGGAAAATATTAAAAATACGGAATAGGAAATCGAGAAGTTAAAAAGTCATTGTGAGTCTGTTGGATTTATTCTTTAAGAAGTATGTACAGCATCCACACTAACACGACACACACACACACACACACACACTATATATATGTGTGTGTGTGTGAGAGAGAGAGAGAGAGAGAGAGAGAGAGAGAGAGAGAGAGAGAGAGAGAGAGAGAGAGAGGAGGGTTTGTATATACAAACATGAATACCACGTATAAATCAATAACCACCGAAAGGGCAAAGTACATTTAGTATGCACTATCCGCTAAAACAGAGCCACGTGTAGTATCTTCCTCCTAAAAGATACATTAGCTTTTTAATGTTAAAGCTAATGCGCAAGCACCCTAATGCACATATCTAGCCCAGGCCTGATGTAAACATGAAAGTAAGTGGGTGATACTGAGATCTGACAGGGCGATTGATTACATCTACTCAATAAACGGAGAACATTTGAATAAATTACAATCTCAAGTAATTTAAATCACTTAAGTCACATCTACAGTACAGCCAAAAATGCTGACTCGAGAATGGATATATTATGAAGCTCTTTCAGAGGTCTTCCCTTTAACGACTGTGATATAGACGATGTACTACATCAGTACGATATACAGAATATCCGCCTAAATATTAACCTGGTAACAGCATCAGAAGGAACTGGCCTCTTAGACTACAAAGTTTTTGAGAGGCTTGGTGTTTTATTCTTTTTAAATGTTGGACACATATATATCATACTTTCCAACAAGATTAGCAATATTTTCAAATTAAGATGCGACAAAGAATCGCACTCTAAATGGAACAATATAACCAACAATGTTTCTCAACATACAACTGGGTAATTATTGGCACCAGCACCCTACATAGTTAACTCTAATGTGGAATTTTAGTTTAAATAAAAATGGATAAGGAATAACCCAAACTGGTAATTTATAAAAGATTTCCTAGTCCACTACACACTGTGAAAATCACTTCATCACAGGATGAGGCATAACCGTAACCCTTTAGATTCTGTGAGAAAAATCAAGAGTTGTCAAAGCAATTCTCGTCATAAATTTTGTATCCATCATGAATGAAACTAACTCGAAAATATGAACGAGCAAGCAATACAAATTTAGAACTCTGTTTTCCTTGCATGCCTGATTGAAAAAAGAGAGAGAGAGAGAGAGAGAGAGAGAGAGAGAGAGAGAGAGAGAGAGAGAGAGAGAGAGCTGAACTCTGCATTTAAAACGTTATTCATAGACTTACATGAGGGAAAAAAAAATTAAAATACGATCCTTGACGATAGATTAAACACTCGTGAAATCTTCACATTAAAAAAATAAAGCGCAATAGGCCATAAAATTTAGGTTTCCTCTAAAAGATAAAGTACATTGAAATTACTGAGGAAAGGAAAAATATTTCACAGATAAAGGTAGATATAGTACATTGAAATTACTGAGGAAAGGAAAAATATTTCATAGATAAAGGTAAAGAAATGGAAATGAAAAGGTTAACATTTTGAGAAACATCTTCCTAAGTAACCCTAGTGATAATTAATGTTTACTGTACTACCGCTCCCAAAATCATACTGTTTCTTATTTGAGGAATGGACTGAAATGCGACACCTACAGCTATTTAAGCAGCACGTTAAAACTGAGCAGTTCTCACAAACAAGAAAAATTCCATACTTATCTGTTTTCCTTAAATAGGTGTAAATGTAGCTCGTCTCACTTAAAAATCTCACTTTTAAAACTAAACAGCCCCAAGCCTATCAATTTTCATATAATGAGTAAATGCGCAAACTAGTTCATATGCCCTCTATCTTCCTTTAATAAATAAATCCCTAAAAAGGAGTGAAACTTTTGTTTGCAGCTCGACGGAGGAAATCCGCTCAGCAAACGTAATATCTTTTCTGCTGTCCCATTACTTCCCTGGCAGGAGGCAGAGCGGACGAACCCCCGAACGAATCCCATTTCACTTGCAGCGAGGTCTTCCTTCAATTAACAAGTTTTTAGCTTTGTTTGTGGGAAGTTAGTATTCCGACTTTTTTTCATCTTTCCCCCAAGTTCTGGTCACGAGCCCCTGGTCTTTGTTCCCTTAACTGTTTTAACAGCGATCGTGACCCGCTTCCCTAACCAGCGAAGGGGTCAAAACGATCTCCTAAAAACACCGAAAAAGTCGCCGAAATCAGGTTGGACGCCGTCACCGCATTTTCAACGAGGATAGTGCCAGTGATGTGATGGGTTAGTCGCCATTATTAACAATACATATACGCATTTTTATGCAAATTTTGTGGGCGACATATACGTTATATGTTACATACAGACAATTTTACAATCATGCATATATATATATATATATATATATATATATATATATATATATATATATATATATATATATATATATATATATACATCTTAGACTTTTTCCCACAAAAAGGTGCTACCTTTTCAACTTTTCAGCAAGTATGTCCGGATGAGGTAACTATTTTAGGGCCCTTTCCACCTTAGCTTTTAGCCATCACAGTTGACTAACTACCTGTTACTGTTCCACCGCTCAGGTTAACCGATGCACAGTGGAATTTAACTGAATATCTGATGTGTTCAACCTCACCCGGAATCGAACCCTGTTCCTTTCGCTTCAGAGGCGAGTTGCATGACTACACCACCATAAACACACCGGTTAAAGTTTCGGAAGTCAACAGGCAATTAGAGCAAATGTTTCTTCAAAATCTATCGTGACAGACTGGCGGATCAAACTTCCAACTCTTGCTGTGTTTATCGCGGGACCTTCCATTTCTCGTATCAAGGAAAAGGAATGTTTCTTTCGCCGATATAAACCTTTTAGCTTTACAGCACAAATGCGTGTTATAGCAACACATTTATATGAGCATACCGCCTTAAATTCATATCTGAAATATATATTAATGAGAACAACTGTAAGGTTATGCGGGGAAACTGAAACTAGGAAGATGATGCAAAAGACTGTTAACTGGGATAGAGTGAAAATGGTGATGGTTGATTCGTAAACGCATCTGAGGGTGAGTGTAGATGATGGTGGTAGGCAGAAAGAAGAGATAGTCACAGGAACAAAATGTGGATCCTGAATGTGACTAAACGAAAAAAGTCGAAGCTGTTGGAGTTAACTGCCTTCACATTATACATTGGCATAAGAAGGACTGAACAGGCGAGAAGTGTGGAGATAAGTAGTAAAAGGTTATCGTACGTAAGAAGACAAATTAAAGAGTTTTGAGGTGGTTTGGATATGTTGAGAGAATAAAGGATGATACATTAGTGGAAATATAGGAATAACTAAAAAGTAATAAAGTGATAGAGTGACAAGTCTTTGAAATGGGAGGCTCTTGATGTCCGGAAAGCAAGAAAAACCTGCAAGAGAGGGCACAGCGCCCCGAACAATTTGGCTCTTCTTTTGAGTAAGGATGTGAAGTGGCTAATGTTGTGGAACATTACATTCATCCTTGTTTCAGTTATTACCATACTTTGGTGAAAAGGTTGAGCATATATTTAATTATATCTAAACACAATATGAAGAATAAAAAAATCTTGGACTTGCTAATAAGAGCCTTTGCTAGCAGTGTAAGTTTAACTTAATAAAACCAAAACAATTAAAAAAACATCGATTAAGTTTTTTGGGACATCACGTAACTGTATCAACAGTCATCTAAACTCAAATAAAAGGAAATGCAGTGCAAAAGCCATTACAGGTCTTCCGAAAACTAACATAAAATATTAACTGACTTTCTTCTTCTTTAGTCATAATGCGGGAACCCAACCATTCTGGGAAATTTTCAAGGTTTATGTCAATCTGATTCAAGATAAATATTTCTCCTTAATATGCGCTAGAACATGTCGTTTTCTACGAAGTAATTATATACCTATTTTCTAGGTATACATGCTACAGAATTCGCTTAAAAATTATTCCTACCATTTTTGTGCCGCATATAATTGCCCAAAACATTGAAAAACGCAAGTTCTTAATATGATCTTTCTTTTAAAATCTTGAAGCTATTATAATTTCACAATCTGTTCACAAACCAAAACAAGTAAAAATTGCGCCGACGTTTCTTCGGCGTAATCGAGTTTTCTATACAGAGTATAATGCTGAATGAAACTCTCAGCCGCGGCCCATTAAACTTTCAGCCACGACCAGGTGGTGGCCTGTGTTGTCGGCACCTATAGCGGTGCCAGATGCACGATCATGGCTAACTTTAACCTTGAATAAAATAAAAGCTACTGAAGCTAGAGGGCTGCAATTTCCTATGTTTGATGATTAGAGGGTGGATGATCAACATACCAATTTGCAGCCCTCTAGCCTCAGTAGTTTTTAAGATCTGAGGGCGGACAGAAAAAGTGCGAATGGACAGACAAATAGCCATCTCAAAAGTTTTCTTTTACAGAACACTAAAACAGAAATTTGTTCACATACTAAAAATATTGTCTTGTAATTGCCTTAAATTATATATAACAGTTAGTGCCTCAGCTGGAAAAGGACACAAATGGCAACCATTTGAAGACTGTAACTTCTATGAGATAGATCTGGGTTACCAAATTGCGTTCTTACGATGTTGAACGAGTAACAATCAAAAACATAAAAAGGAACAATAATTAGAACACTAAAAAATATTAATTATAAAGCTGACTCGCCTTAATACAACTATAAATGCTAGGACCGTACCTTCCAACTTCTCTTCCAAATCCTAGTTTTCTTAATAATAATAATAATAATAATAATAATAATAATAATAATAATAATAATAATAATAATATGAACACTCTCCATGACTTACGGTGTTCCGTGTATCTGTAGCAATCACTTAACTACCTTTAGGACCAGCTACATCTGTGTACATTGTCAAGATGAACTTTCCAAAACATAGGCTACAATTAATACATCAACTGGAACAATAGCTTCATAGTGCACTCAGCTGGAGGGCCTTATGAACCGATGGTTGAAATGGGTTTCTTATAGGATATCAGCTGAAATCTATTTAGCAACTGTTTCCCCTCGCCTTCTGTTCTTGTAATGAGAGAAATTTAGGGAATTCTGTCATCCTCTGAGACCCATCAGCAATTGGCATAATCAAAATTTTACATATCTTAACGAGCTAACTTTACATATTCAGTGATCTCACAAAGGAAAGTAAAAGGAAAAGAAAAAGAATATGGAAAAATAGTCTTTTGGGGAAAACAATCCACACACTGAAGACTTTATATGAAGAAATGCTACAAACGCCGGGGAGAGAGAGAGAGAGAGAGAGAGAGAGAGAGAGAGAGAGAGAGAGAGAGAGAGAGAGAGAGAGAGAGAGAGAGAGAGTTGTAACAATACCACTTATTCAGTAAGTTTCAACATCGGAAAAGGGAAGGAGATTAATTTATGCCCAACTCGTAAAACTTGCCAAAGTCAGTTATTAATAAAAGAGTAGGTTACACATTAAACATCATATCCTTCGATACTTATTCAATCATAAAACATAAAGTAAATCGGCAACCTTTGGCAGTGAATGACGTAACAGTTGTGGGGAGCGAAAAGAAGGAAGGAGCAATAATATGCACAACAGTAAATGCACAAACGGAAGGAACGAACATAAAAACAATAAAACAAAAAGAAAGAAAATTAATGTAAGTAGAAAGCGAAAACTAATCTTAGCATTGTTACAGTATTATCCGTAAGAATCATTCATATTTATGGAGCAACAGCAGAAGGCCATGTCAGCAACAAGAAACAATAAAAAAGTACAAGAGACAGTACGTGGCGCAAGTGAATCATACTTGTGAGTACCCTCAAGCAAGGGCACTTCAACCCAAGGCTGTGGAAGGCTAGAATGCTACACACTATAATATATCCAATGTTTTGAGATCATTAGTGGTATGGAAAAAAAATGTGGCACCAGAGATAACCCTTTGTTTTCTAGGAATCCTTTTTTGCACGCACACGCGTGTGCACACACACACACACACGCATATGCATATATATATATATATATATATATATATATATATATATATATATATATATATATATATATATATATATATATATATATGTGCATGCATATACATGTATATGTGTATACATATATATATATATATATATATATATATATATATATATATATATATATATTATATATTATATGTGTGTGTGTATAACTGAATCACGAAAATATGGAACGTGTTGAACATATAAATATAGGCAATGCTACGAAGGACACAGAAACGACGGAGTGGTGCTAGGCCTTTCGACTTATTGTCCTTTACTTAGCAGAATGATAGAAATATAAAAATAAGTTTACAAAGAAAGCTCGTATAAATGACAGATGGGGATTATAAAGAAAACTATGTAACTGGAACCAACACAGTTGAAGAATTAGTAGACCTAGCACCACTGCGTCGTTTCTCTATCCTTAGTGGCATTACCTTTATATATATATATATATATATATATATATATATATATATATATATGTATGTATGTATGTATGTATGTATGTATGTATATATATATATATATATGTATGTATATATACACACATATATATATATATATATATATATATATATATATATAATATATATATATATATATATGTATTTATGTATGTATATATACACACACACCGTGTATGTGTACACACGCGAGCAAATATATGGTTATGTGCCCTAATTAGAATTTCTTACTCCCGTGTTGTCTTACTTCATATAAAATACACGCCGATGTTAAACCTACTGAGATTTGTAAGACAAACTGAAGCTGCTACAAAAAAAGTGAAAAATTTTTTTATATGGGACTTAAAAGTCATTAGTAACTGCGATATTCTTTACACATACATATATGCATATACATACAGACATACATACATATATGCACACACATTATATACATACATACATTATGTATATATATATATATACATATATATATATACACACATACACACCTTACCATGCGTCTTTTATGGAGAATGCTGTTACTGAATTTTATTTGTACTTAGAATTACACTCCTAATCTGTATTTCAGTACTTTTGCTTCAGCTTCCCTCTAAAGGGAGCAGAAACCGCTCAAAAAAACCCCCTGCAAATGAGGGTGGGCGCGTGTGCCGGAGTGTGGATGGGAAAGGTTTGGAAGTCGTTGGATGAAAGAAATAACTGTTCTAATATGTAAGGGATGTGGTGTCCCGGAATTATGGGTCATAACATTAACTAGAATACTTGGGAGGTTGTATGCTATGGCTGTCACGGAGAAGTTAGACTAGTAGCTGCAGGATCGAATGGAAAGGACTATTTTATAACAACAAGGCGAAATGACCAAATGCAATAGATGACTCAGTTTGGTGAGAAGCTTGATAATAATGGGGAACATGCCTTCTGTTTAAAGGCGCATGACTGTAGAAAGCTTACTGAGGGGAAAGTGGTTTTGAGTGATGAAGATGGGTAGTTTACGGGGTAATTTGTTGAGATCATGGAATCTAAGAAAAGGAAACCTTAGCAAAAATGTGTGCAAGAGGTGTGACCGGTTTGGTGTAAAAGTCAGTCCCAGGAAAAAAAAGTAATGTCTCCATGGGTGTTTAATAATTTCTCTTATGGAGTACTGAAAGAAGTTAAGGAAAGGAGTAGGAGCAGTAAGAATTTGTGGAGTAAGAAAAAGGGAATGTGGATAGAGTTTGGACAGGTTGATGGGCAGGTGCTACTTTCTCGGTTAGTTTTAGTGAATAAAATCTGGAGACAATGATCGAAGGGTTTAAATGTGTTTATAATATAGGAAAATTGAATGCAAATGTTTTTTAAGAGTAAAACTTTCAGGGTAACTGGAGCTGGGGAGTAAGGAAGAAGGGGATTTGTACGATGGTAGAATAGAATAGAACACAACAGAAGAGGACATAATATAGAATTTAGGCCAAAGGCCCTGCGCTGGGAGCTACGAAGTCATTCATCGCTGAAAGGGAAACTGACAGTAAGAAAGGTGGAACAGAAGGAATACCTCGCATGAATATACTGTTAGGAGAGGGTGGAAATTAAGATGGAAGAGAGAGAATATGAACGGAGGTACAATTAAAGGAATAAAAGGAGTTGCAGCTAGGGGCCGAAGGAACACAGCAAAGAACCTTAAGTAATGCCTATAGTGCACCGCATGAGGTGCAATGACGGCACTATCCCCCTACGGAGCGTGCGATGGTAGGATGAAAAGTTTGAGTCACAGAGTGGGTGGAGCCAAAGCACCAGCAGGAGATCAGCTGAAGCTTTAGAAGAGACGAGGACTTATCTTGGCGAAGATTGTAATGCATAAAGTAATAATCTATTCCAGTGAAGTGTGGTTGCTCAATACATATAAAAGGAAAAGGGTTAGAAATTGTAGATATGAATTACTTATATGGACTAGAAACGGTTGAGATAATAAAAAAAAGTACAGATATGAAAAAGAGGGACTACATTTGCTAAGGCTTAGCCTATTCACTTTTAATTAACCCGATATCTACTGGTACAAAACCTTAAAGACCCCAGAGTATTTTTCTCCCCTTGAAAGATGCTTATGTATTACTAAGAAAATATCCTTAGTAAAACAGAAGGAATCCCTTATGAGAGAGAGAGAGAGAGAGAGAGAGAGAGAGAGAGAGAGAGAGAGAGAGAGAGAGAGAGAGAGAGAAAGAGAGAGAGAGAGCAAATCTGTATCTTAACACGCTGATGGGTGCCTGGAGTTCTGTTCAAGTACAGTGATAATCTGCTTTTGTTAAAAAAATTACGTTTAATATTCCATTCGCATCAAAATACCAATTTATTCATTAAAACAACCACAAGATTTAAACAGATTTAACAATAACATTATAACAATAAACAATGACAAGTAAATACACAGCTTCATTTTGCAATACAATTATTCACTCAAGTTACAGACGATGAACGAAAGGTAAAAGTGGAAGAATAGTAACTTAACCTCAATATATAATTCGAAAATCATGGGAAGAAAACTGCTGCCCAAGTAAACGACCTTGAAGAAGTGAGGTCGGTAGGTAATGGGGGCAAGCTTAAGCCCTCGAGAACATAATGACATCTTCCTTGTTATTTTTTTTTTATATCTTGCAACCAGGTCTATAAAAAAAAAACATGGACAGGCTTTTACGTAAGTATGCAGAATGAAAGTACCTTACTCTATTTCAGGGCAGTACGTAACGTCCCTAGGGTACTCATTTGATGCCTTAGTCATGTCATATGTACCGTGGTCATTTTCTACGGTATGGGTACATTTTATATTTTATATATATATATATATATATATATATATATATATATATATATATATATATATATATATATGTGTGTGTGTGTGTGTGTGTGTGTGTGTGTGTGTGTGTGTGTGTGTGTGTGTGTGTGTGTGTATTTTTGGAAATAAAAAATTATTTGAAAACAGTGCTAATCAATCTAGAATACAGAACGCGATGGATATTTCACCTCGATGCCGAAAAATCCACCGAGTCTTTCTCGACCACAGATGAGAATTATGTTAAAACAATTAGTCCACTATAGTGGATCGCTGTCACGTCGAAGGGCAGACTATAACTACCAAGGTCTAGAGTATTCTCTAGACCTTGATAACTACCCCATACCAAATGGACTGCTGAGAATCCCCCTCCCCCTCACACACACACACAAACACACACACACACACACACATATATATATATATATATATATATATATATATATATATATATATATATATATATATATATATATATATATATATATATATATATATATATATATATATACGTACACACAAAACGACAGAGTGAGGCGAGTCATGCACCATGAAGTCAAATTAATATTTGTAACTGACACTCAGCACGAACACATATCTGTAAATATTAGACTGCATTTGCGTCCTATCTTTAAAACCACCATTCAAACAGCCGCCCTAATAACCAGCACACACTGTGATATATCACTCAAAGACAGGTGTTGACACCCATGGCAGGAGTTGAAGGGTCGAACAACAGGTGCTCAAGATCCCAGGCAGACATAACGTTTGTAGATAACAACTTGACATCAGGCTCTGATAAGGATATCGCTTATCGCTACAAAACTCTCAGAAGACCTACTTCTGCATAACAAATTCTGCAATATCTCGGAATCATGGCCTTATAATCAAGAAACACATATAAGTAGTTACATTATATTATTGTATTATTAGCGTGGAGGACGACGGTAATATAACAGACTACAAAGATGGGAAGTCACGGCCTTATCGTTTCCTAGTTCAGACCAAGGTTCCGTCAAATTGTATATTTATATAAGGACCACTAGTGGGGCTCCAGGCTAGACGACGGCACATCACTGCCTATAAATTATGGCTGTTCATAGAAAAAAAAATACGGATATAGCTATTCTAAAACTAAAAGGCTGAGAAATGTGGTAAAAGGGTTGGAGAACGTGGCAGGATGAATCAGTGAGTTTTCAGATGGTTAGGTTGCGTGGAAAAACTGGAGGATGATAGGCTGATGAAGAGAGTATACACTCCGGAAGTTTTCGGAGAAAGGAAACAAGAAAGACCTATAGAGTTCAACTACAAGGAGTTCATCTAGAATTCAGGAGGTCAACTGTGAATGTGGCTGTAATCACTAACTGTTCTTGGTAGCTATATCCGTTGCTCTAATGTTTATACACACACACACAATAATATATATATATATATATATATATATATATATATATATATATATATATATATATATATATATATATATATATATATATATATATATATATATATATGTGTGTGTGTGTGTGTGTGTGTGTGACTAAACAAGGTCTATGTCTATTACTAACCTCAACTCACAACCCACGAGAGATCATATGTATATATATATATATATATATATATATATATATATATATATATATATATATATATATATATATATATATATATATATATATATATAAACTAAACAGGAATATTACTAACCTAAGCTCACAACCCGCGAGACCAGTGTTAAATCCCACAAATATAAAATGAATTGGACAAATTGCCTGAAAAATGTTTTATTCCTATATTGACCTAAACACTGTATTATGTACCTAGTACTTGGTCGATTGCAGCCACGGCAGAAAAATGTATGGGGCTTCTAACCTCATTGTTAACGATTTGCCGAGAAGCTCAAAGTTAACATGCAGGCAGAATGACACACACACAAACACACACACATATATATAGACACACATATATATACATACATATATAGCCTATAAGAGTACAGTATATACTGTATATAATAAACATTTTTCTTTTCAGCAATAATCCGATTTCCCTAACAGGATGAGTAACTGGGTTAGGAAAAGACACGACAACAGTCATTAGCATATTTTCTGGTTCCCATAATGTCACAGAAGCCTCATCAAAGGTGCGTCAAATCCCCTACAATGCACCACTCACCTCTAACTTGTACACTCTCTCAGTTCCCAGTTATCAAGGCGCTTTGGTTCCAGGACCTCTGGTTATCATCTAGCCATGACTCCTCAACCTTTCTCTCCTTCCAAAAACTTGCGAATTATGCATCTTTTTCACAAACCTGTCATCTTCCACTTAGGAGAAATATGTGTCTGAGGATCGCTCTTCTTAAAAGCACATTAACCAAACTATTGCTGAAGCCTTTGATGATAAGACATTTGTCAATAGAGAAATATAGCTTTTGGAAGAACTTCTTCTTCCATCGACAAAAGAAACCAGTTCTCCAGAGATCAAATTGATCCACATACCTGTAAGTGAGGCTAAGGATTTTTTGATAAATAATTGCATTCCCCCATATAAATATAAAATTACACAAATTTTCAATTTGATATTAATTATTTGACGCAAAGCAAGGTCTATATAATATTACCTATATTTCTGCCCAACAAATACTCGGGACCCGCAACGCACACAATAAAATGTTATATATGTATGTGCCTGTGTCTGTGTATATGTATGCATGTATGTATATATATAAATATACACACAAACATACAAACATATATGAGTATATACACATAAGTATATATAAATGTGTGCATATATATACAGTATATACAAACAAAACATACACACAGATATATGTATATATACACATGTATATATACATATATGTATGTATGTATGAATATATGTACGTATGAATATATATATATATAAAAACACACATATATATATATATATACTGTATGT
Source organism: Macrobrachium rosenbergii (assembly GCF_040412425.1). Lineage (NCBI taxonomy): Eukaryota > Metazoa > Arthropoda > Malacostraca > Decapoda > Palaemonidae > Macrobrachium > Macrobrachium rosenbergii. The sequence continues at coordinate 10,880,098 of NC_089782.1, forward strand.
ATATATATATATATATATATATATATATATATATATATATATATATATATATATATATATATATATATATAAAGCCTCAACATACCTAAATATACGGAAATAATTTGTGGTTATAGAGGCAAACATTACCGTTTCTTTTCAATACTGAATAATACTGGACAACGGTGCGGTTAAAGCAAAGCTAATTATAGCCCAAACGTAGCAAATTTATATTTGCATTTTCATGATGATCAATCAGGCTGGCCGTCGATTACCGCGGAGCTTTTTGTTTCCAGATTGAGGGATAATTATTTAACGATAAAGAGTAAACATTTTGGTTCGGAAATTAATCTCACACGCCCTCCAAATTTTTGGATTTTTTTCAGAGGGGGAAAAGAGAAACAATAATAATGCTATGTGTCTGCCCTATCTTGAGTTATTTGAATTTACGTACGTGCCATTTGGCACTGAGTGATAACGCATATTCAGGTTTATTGCGTTCGCAATTTTCATTTCTCATTTCCATGGCACAGACTCATGTTCTTCCTCACTTTTCAATATATATGTATATGTATGTGTATATACATATTTATACACACATATATATATATATATACGTAGCGAAATACACATATTTTACCTTAAATTACTCAAAGGAAGAAAACGACTACGTGAAGAACGTTGAATACTTCCCATATAAGCAAGTTTTATTTCAGAATAAATTGGCCTCAGACGAACTCCTGATCTTACAAAAAAAAGGAAAAATGTAAAAAATTCGAAAAGTGCCGAGAATGATTTGGCCGAGACGCGTATTACATAGAAGACAGTTTTTTGTTCGTATCTCCTCCAATCTTTTAATTTCCTAATCCTAAGGAAGCGAACGTTGATCTCCTGGAAACTGCCGACTTGGCAGGGCAATGAATGGTGCGATACTTCTTTTAATTAATTCATTTATTCTCGTGGCACAACAGGGAGCCCTCCGCGGAACATCGGGGTGCCAAAGGACACCTGTTGATAGGCACTGGGCCATGGGCAGGTGACTCACAAGCTAACAGGACGCAAGAAGATGACTCTGTCATACAACAGAAATCATGTTAATCAGTTATATACATCACATCAATCATGAGCAAGAAATGTCAGAATCAATTATAGATAAGAGTTAATGAAAAATATATTTAAAATTACAATTTACACAATTGAAAGGTTTTTCCCCGAAACTGCAATATTAATCATTACATGATATAAGTTACAATATAAAAAAGCACACAGTTAATATACAGTTACAGTGATAAAGTATTAAGGAAATATAAAGTAAGGTCAATTAACATAAAACAAAAATGTCCCTCTAAACAACATTTTACCGAAATTACATTTGTAAATTAGTTTAAGTGATGAAAAGTTAATCACATTTCCTTCAGCTGACTGAGAGATTCATAAATTATACGTCGTGTCAAGATAGTGCATTATGCTGCTAATCTTACTCGTAGTTCATTAGAGATAATTAACGAAATTCTCATTACATTACAAAATGGTCACTTTGCAGTCGCCCTGGCGCAAAGGAAAACTAATTCCAAGTTGATTAAGAAATTTAGTACACTGGTTTTCGCAGGGGAGCTAGGTGTGTGTGTGTGTGTGTGTGTGTGTGTGTGTGTGTGTGTGTGTGTGTGTGTGTGTGTGTGTGTGTGTGTGAGAGAGAGAATGACACAGTAGGGGGAGGGGATATTTCAACTTTCATCTAGTATACAGTAGTTTCCGTATGAAAAATTTTCTCCCTTGAAATGTTATCTATAATTTGATTTTCCTATTGAGTCCCCCAACCGCCACCCCCTCTCTCTCTCTCTCTCTCTCTCTCTCTCTCTCTCATGGAAAGATAAAATCTACACATCCCAGAACATGTAAAACATGCTATGTCTCTTTATCCAATATTTCCTGTTTCATTAAGACACACACAGACTTAATTACACGACTACACTTTTCGTAAGGATCGGCCTACCGACGACGTAAATTATTTGCTTTTCTCCGAAACAAAAAAGTCGGAAAATCACCTAAATCACCTACGCAATCACATATAGTATACCATTACATACACAGACACACACATATATATGTGAGGGGTGTAGGTGTGTGCGTGTAATGGTATACTATATATGTGCCTAAGTGATCTCTCTCTCTCCCTCTCTCTCTCTCTCTCTCTCTCTCTCTCTCTCTCTCTCTCTCTATATATATATATATATATATATATATATATATATATATATATATATATATATATATATATATATATATATATATATATATATATATATATATATATATATATATAGGAAAAAGTGAATCTCGCTAAGTCTTAAGGAATAAGGCTGCGAGTGAGGTTGCTTGCCCTATGCCCTTCTCTTAACTCCAAGACGACGATAGTATCTATTAGTTGAGTGGACTGGTGGCCGGTAGATCAGGAGTGATCCACAGGCTTAGCAAACATGAACCGAGCGATGGACCATTCAGCACGACAGAAGGAACATGCTCCACGATGATGGAGCAACGAACGTTCATATGCATGCTGGAAGAATGGAAGTCGCTGATTTGAATAAGTACTTTTGCAAGTACAACGGATGATGTAAGAACGTGAAGAGGCGAGTCACACCATGGACGACGCAAGGAAGGAGGTAAGGTTTTATGCAGACAATTATTCTATGGATGGATGACGGGGTGGATATGTATGAAGAGATTGTTCAGCTACCTCTCCTTTAAGGAAGCTAGGAATAGACGTTAAACACTAAAAATTGCTGAAACTAATAGGATAATTGTTTCTTATGAAAAACTGAAAAGGTGAGAAATAAGGAGATACACAAAAGTGGTGATTACAGTACAAGTGGCAATTAGGTATACATGGGTGAATGGATACTTTTTAACAATGTGCAATGGATGAAGGACTATGACCAAGGGAAAGTGTTTAAATGGAAAATGTTAAAATGGAACAGGAGAGGAAGACCTGGAAAGTATTGGGTCGATAAAGTTTAGAGACACTGTAAAGGAACGGCCATCATCTTTATGAAGTGAAACAGCACTTGAGCGATAGAAATGCTGGGTGAAGTGTGTCAACGGGTCAGACGGGCTGCTGACATATATACAGTATGTGTGCGTGTATATGTATAACTGAATCACTGAAATATGGAACGTGATGAATATATATATATATATATATATATATATATATATATATATATATATATATATATATAAAAGGAAATGCCACGAAGGACAGAGAACCTAGGCCTTTTGACTGATTGTCCTTTACTTGCCACCACCCCGTCGTTTCTCTTTCCTCGTGGCATTGCCTTTATATATATATATATATATATATATATATATATATATATATATATATATATATATATATATATATATATATATATATATATATATATATATATATATATATATATATATATATATATATGACCTTTTCAGATTTTTGGAGGGCTGGCGTAAAAATAGCACAGCCCTCTTAATGTACCTGAGTATTTAATTGGGAACTAGTTGGCAGACGCTCATACCCAATTATAACAAAGCAGAATGGCAGGCTGGGAACATTCACAAACCCCGATGCAGTGCTTGGCTTAGCAGATGTAAGCCCAGTGCTACAGTGAACAGCACCGTCTAAGGCTGATTGTACTATCTAATGGTATTTGGCAGGACTTCCATTATCCCTAAACCAATATATATATATATATATATATATATATATATATATATATATATATATATATATATATATATATATATATATATATATATATATATATATATATATATATATATATATATATATATATACATATATATCAGCGCGAAGGTGGACCGTGAAATGTACTAATCTCAGCATAATTCTTTATTTCCAGCGTTCCGTAATAAATAACTTTATTACATCATCAGGGAATCTGTTAAATAATGAATGAAATTATTTAAAAAATTGGTCTAAAAATCAATAAAATTCATAGCTTTATTTATGAATTTGATTGATTTTAGAGCTAAAATTTTTAAATATATATATATATATATATATATATATATATATATAATTTTATTCATTATTTAACAGATTCTGAAGATGCATAATTCTTTATTTCCATAATAAGTTATTTATTAAATAATGAATGAAATTATTTAAAAAATTGGTCTAAAAATCAATAAAATTCATAGCTTTATTTATGAATTTGATTGGAAATAAAGAATTATTCATTATTTGAGATTAATAGAGAGAGAGAGAAAGAGAGAGAGAGAGAGAGAGAGAGAGAGAGAGAGAGAGAGAGAGATTAGAGAAGAGAGAGAGAGAATTATAATTTATCAACATATTCAAGTTTAACAGGGAGGCGAAACAACCCCATATTATACTTGTGAGGGATTTAACTGGTAAAAACAATTGCCCCTTACATGAAGGCATTCTTCTTTTTTGAATAACCATTCCTCCAATTCCTCTTGCCACATTAATCAGCGTTATGATTTCCCCAGAATACTTTCAAAAACCACAGATTCTTACCAATGAATAAGAACCCACCTGGACCTTATTAATTCACCAAAGACATTACAGAGAGCATCCGCATTGAGCTGTACAAGAGAAATTTAGAACTGTGACTTCTAAGAAAACCTTATACTGAAAGGAAACTACATCAAGTGGCATTACCTATTTGGTCGCTCCAAAAATACAGTTGATATCACACACGCACTTGCAACTGAATAAAGCCAAAATAATTAAGAAGGTCCATAAACATTATTACTGACTTAGAGCAAAATAAATGACATTATATTATTGAAGCTATACATAAAAGAGAGCAACACTGGACCTTGTTTGTCCAAGTACGATTTACATCAGTTTTGTTTCAACTGTTGTAAAATTTCAAAAATGTGTGTGTGTTCGAGAGAGAGAGAGAGAGAGAGAGAGAGAGAGAGAGAGAGAGAGAGAGATACTTTTCACTCAAAACCAACACTTGAATACCACATCGCCGTTATTTACACCAGGCTTGTGAATACAATCCTATCATGAACGCGTTCCATTATCAGTTTGCGATAAGAGAACGTAACATGCGAGCACAAAATACACTCACTCGAGCACAACTGATAAGTCTCGTAAAATACAATTAATCAGATAAACCCTGAGACCTCTATTTGTTTTAACAACGTCTTTATGGGGGTAGGCCTGCCCTCGGCAGAAAAAAACGCGCAATAAACAACCGTAAGCTCTTCTCATAAATGTATTATAAAGCCTTCGGAAAACACGAAGCTTCGCGCATAAATTCAAATAACCATCAGGTCTGAAACTATAATAACCCGGTTAACTGGATGAGGCTTTGCACACAGGATAGTCTGGAATTGTTTTCGATCTACTTAAAAAATCTCTGGCAATTTCCTCAAGCACCGAAGGCGACGGGAGGGTTTTTTCCCTAGTGCCAAAGGGTATCAGGCAATCTGTTTTTTTTTTTTTCTTCGGGTAACTCATGCACTAACCTTTGCTTAAGTGAACTTCATAGGCAAATGGAGAAAATAATTTATGCTCATGCGTGCACGAACACACATCTATGTAATAAAATTGTAGATAAATCCCGTTTCATGTGATACAGGGATGTTATTTGCCAGTTACGATGAATGTGTGAGATTCTTATCGTTATCACGTCGGGAAAGGTGCGACCCTATGGAAATATACGTGATTTCCAACATCGAAAATGACTAACAACTTTTCCCTGGCTTACATTATGCATTGTGTCCTTGTGCCTTCATTGACAAGAGGAGATGAGACTACTCGATATTATGAAGGAATCGGCTTCTCTCTCTCTCTCTCTCTCTCTCTCTCTCTCTCTCTCTCTCTCTCTCTCTCTCTCTCTCTCTCTCTCATATACGTAAGCGCGCGAGTGTGTGTGCGTGTGTAAACTGAGAATTTCTTTTTCAATCCGACAACCTGTGAGAAGCAGAAGAATCACTGGAACGACTCACTATTGCGGTCTTAAAATCATGGTATCTACAAAATTCGACTAATAAAATATAGTTAACACTGAAACTATTTCGTACGCAGGAAGAAAAAAAGAGCAGTAATTTCCAAAAACATTTGAAGATTAAAATATGAAGAGACGAGCGAAAATGTTACTCAATTCATACAGTTAGACAAAAGTGTTATTTTCAGTTATAATACTACTAATAATTATTATGATTATTATCAATACTATATAAGGATCAACAGCAGTTACAACAAAAGATTTAATATTTTTAACCTATAAAAAAACCTCCTGGATTTAGGGAAACCCTTAAACCAGGTATACTCAATTTCAACACAAAATATTTTGAAAATGTGAGAAATTTTAGTCTTTTTTTTTTTCCGGGGAGACGGAGGTGGCGTTTTCAGACTTTCGTTCCCAAATCGTGATCTAATTGTGTCAGAAATTTCGAAGTTGCTGTACGTCAAAAGCCACAGAAAAATATGATAAATAATATACGCAATAACATCTTATTCCATGATGTCTATTTAGATGACAGTTCAACATCTGTGACACAATAACTAATATTGACAATGCAGAGTTCTCGAATATTTTGGATTTACTATTAATGGAAGATTATTGTCATTTTAAACTCGAGCAGCTTAGAACAAATCACAGAGTGGAAATAATGTGTGTGTTCTCATCAGTATCACTGCATAATATGCATTTGCTTCCACTATCATCCTAGAGATCAACAACCTGCTGAGGAAAAACAAAAAGTATACCTTAGTTTAACCAGACCACTGAGCTGATTAACAGCTCTCCTAGGGCTGGCCCGAAGGATTAGACTTATTTTACGTGGCTAAGACCCAATTGGTTACCTAGCAACGGGACCTACAGCTTATTGTGGAATACGACCCACATTATATCAAGAAATGAATTTCTATCACCAGAAATAAATTCCTCTAATTCTTCATTGGCTGGGCGGAGACTCGAACTCGGGCCTAGCAGAGTGCTAACTGACAACTCTACCGACCTGCTGAGGAAAATTATAACTTACTCATATCCGGACATTCGCCAAAGACTGCAGTTGATGACTCCTTCATTTCCATATGTAGCGAAAGTGTAAGTGTAGTGCAACAGGTTAAATACTGGAAACAATTACAAATTACACCCTGCTCCCTCTGTCACTCTGTGCAATTTTATAACATCTGGCAGTTGATTATTTTTTTTACCTGTTTAATAGAAAAGCTACGGTTTTAGTTGACTGAGCCTCTTAAAGCAGCCTCTTTGGCTATAATACCTACCTTCTCATTCCCTGCAATTCCAGTGGGAAAATGACAACCATGAACCTGACTGCTTGCCTTTGGATATCATTTTCCCTTACGTGCCTCTACTGACCAACGTAGGAAAATCAGAAGTAAAACGAAATAAAGTTATCCATGAAAGAGTTCAAATTCGAAGAGAGAGAGAGAGAGAGAGAGAGAGAGAGAGAGAGAGAGAGAGAGAGAGAGAAGGCTGCCGTGCTAAAAGATTGTGCCTTCTGGGGCCATCTTTACACATTCGATTTAATTCACTCTTAAACTGTTCCACGTAAGATCTCTTGTCTCTTTGCCTCTGCATCTCTTTTCTAAAATAACGAGACGAGGAACCTCCGGGTGATTGATTTTACAAGGTCTTCCTACACTCTAAAATAAGGATGGCATCTCCCTTCTTTAGGACCCTCTTCCTCCACGGAGCTTCTTCACCCGGGAGATGGGGAGAGAGGTATCTAAATGTTGGAGGCGCTGAAATGCCCCCTGTGGCACGTATTCCATTACTACAAAAGTGTCATTTTCCCTTAATACTGGCGAGGATAAGCGACAAGGGAAAGCCTTACACAGGGGGGAACGAATTACAATACTCTTTGGCGCGGACGGGGAAATTTCTTTTTGATATATTTCCTCCCGCTGTGTTTCTTCACCTTAAATAAAAAAAAAGAAGAAAAACAAGGAAAAAAAGAGGATACAAGCGCGTCGCACCTTATTCTTATTCTTATTATTCGAGTTTATGGATATTGAAGTGGTTGCGAAATCGGTGAGATTCCTCAAGTCCCTCTCATGGATGGGAGTGGGCGGGGTTGGGGGTTGGGGGGACAGCAAGAGAACGAGTGAAGCAACCTGATGATTTCTAGCGATAAGGTCAACGGAGTAAATAATAGGCGAATGGTTGACACATGGGTTTTCTAGAGATGATACAACGCCAAAATAAAGGGGAAACGGAAGCCACAGGGATGGGATGATGAAAATATGGACAAAATTTATGGAAACTGAAGACAATAAGAGATGGAATATGACAAAGAAGTAAATCTGATGTGGGATAAAAAACCCGCAAATTAACACAAAGATAATAAGGATGCAAGCCCAGTACAGCGGCAAGTTTTAGTTCCATTTCCTAGGAAAACGCATCTAATATTTGAATATAATTATCCCACTTCGAATTTCCAGTTTTACTGACATTTTCATACGTATGACTGATGCTTGTATCTTAAAATATTATCGAAATATTCCAATCGTACAATTTGACAAATCCAGCTGACGCTGTTCCCTGGATAACAGCTAAACTTGAAAAAAAAAAAGAACAAAAGCTAAACGAAAACATACTTTGAAACTAAACGAGGAAGCCTTTCCTTCGAATTTTAAAGGAGTATCAGTGACGTCAGTAACATCAAGTACAATTAAAGGGGTGGGAGATTCACACAAACAGGGAATTTTCTCTTATATTACGGCCGTTACCTAAGTCATCAAAAACCTGAAAAAACCGACAACAGGAGAATAACGCCACACATAATATTAATGAATCACATTAATAACAATCATCTTTCCTCCTTATCGGGCTCCATTTAAATCAGAGACCTTCACTAACAACTTTAACCCATACCAAATTGTTGAGATAACATCTTTAACTCATAACAAACTTTTCTAAACAATGTAAATTTCGATCAAAATAATTAAATTTGACAATAATTAACATATGTTAACAGAAGTTCACCGACTTCTAGAGCCACCCTACCGAAGGCAGAAAGAGTAACATCTGTATTGCCTGTACGAAAAGTTTGGTGTGGTAAATACCCGAGTGAGGGGTTGGCCACTAAGAAATAATACCAGAGTCCGTCGAAACATCCGCGGCACACGTGTCCATAAAACAATAAATAAACAGCAGATGAACCTATCTCCTGAGCCAAACAGCAGCCACATAATTCAAGGTCAGTCTCTGCTGTAAACAAATGACGCGCTGGTAGTAATCGATAGGATGTGCCAATCGTTTGTGGCTCAGTTATATACCCCAAGGCAGAAGAGCGCCTGGTAAAGGGGTGTGGACCCGTTAGCGGAAGGGAATGTTCCCTAAATGGCAAAAGGCCAACTTTACATGAGGCCAACAACAATCTCATTCCAACTCCAGTGCAATATCAGAAAATAATAAGAGTCTGCCTGATTTGCACGGCGTGAGAGTCAGTAAATGGCCAGGGTCATAAAGTTTGCAGTCCCGTACTCTGCATTTCTTTGCAAATAATACGAGGTCTAAAAAATGTAATATACCTTGGGGTTTCAATGTACATGAATATGGTGCAGCTAAGAAATACATATTAGTTGACTTTTATCTTTTAAACAGTGAGACTAGATGAAAGGGCAATATGTGACGGAAAGGTAAGGAAAAAGGGTAACTGTGTCTAGGGTACGTGAACAGTGCAAACCTTGGGAAGGCATAGTACTTGTATCAGGGAGACTCTTGGGTCAGACGGATGGCTCAGGGAGAGAAGAAAAAGTTGTGATAGTTTGTGTGTATGGGCCTAGGCTGGAAAAGACTGGAAAAGTGTTTATGGGAGAATTTGAATATGTGCCTTACAGGGTTTGGGGAACATGAAAGGGTGGCTGTGCTACGTGACTTAAATGCAAAGGCAGGTGAGGAGAAAGACTGGACTGTGGACAGATAAGCAGTAAACGATATTGGATCGTTGAAGAGTGGCTGGAGATATATGGTAATAATTTGGCTGCAACAAAAGTTACGATATAAGGAATTTCTGGTTTAAGAGGAATGGGTGAAACTGTAGCTCTCAGTGAGTTTGTTAAGAAGGGAACACAGAAAATGTATAATGAGAAAATGGATAACAAATGGGCTAGGGTAAAAGACAAAAGTTGAAGGAGTACTTGAGGATAGGATAAAATTCCTGGATGTTGCGGCTATGGAGTCACAGGAGTGCTTGCGGGTTTAAGGGGTTGAGAAGAGAGAATAAAAGCTGTTAAGTGGTGGAATGAGAAAAAAATTTTAGTGAAGGAAAAGTGATCACTTGAGGAGCAAATGCAAGACAGAGGGCAGAAGGAAGATTGTGTGTAGGAGTGCAGTACGATGGATAAATTGGTTAAGTAGTAGGTGAGAGAATAAAAAGGCATGTAATATAAATAAAAAAAAGAGAATGAAGGTGAGCAAGGATTTCAAGGAGAACAAAGCGTTCTACAACGAAGTAATTGGAGAGAGAAATGTTAATGATGTAATGGATTACACAATTAAAAATGTAAATGGTGATATGCAGTCCCCGTCAATGGCATACGTATTTTGAAATTTGTTGACTGTGGCAGATAGAAGAGAGGCAGAGCTGAATGACTTAGAATAGAAGGAATGTTTTACAGTGATTGTGTAAGTTATCCTCAGGTTGTAAGGAGGGTTATAAAAAGGCTGAAAATTTTCAAGACTGAAGGGATTGGTGGGATGAGAGATACTACACTGCAGTTGTGAAAGTTGGACTGACTAGCTGACTATCGTGTGAAAGGTGTATCTGGATGAGGGTGCTGATGATGCGTAGCACAAGGCATTATTCAGCAAATGGGAGAAGCATTTGTTAAAAATTATGAGGGTTGTACAAATGGCAAAAATGATAGAGAAGACTGTAAACATGGGATGATGTAAGATAGATTTTTTTTTATTAAGAAGGTATGACTTCCATCACAGGTTTTGATAAGG
>NC_089782.1:10906037-10923537 GCF_040412425.1 Macrobrachium rosenbergii
TAAATCTCTGCTAGATTGGCCAATATAAAAAGAGGGGCAGTCCAAACATGGAATTTTATATATTATGTTGTTTTTTAGGGCTATTTTTTATTAACATTCTTTTGAGTGTGTTATTATAAGAAAAAAGGAGGTTGACATTAATAGGTTTTAACAATGATTTTACATTGTTAAAACCTTTTAATGTCAACCTCCTTTTTTCTTATAATAACACACTCAAAAGAATGTTAATAAAAAATAGCCCTAAAGAAAACAACAATATATAAAATTCCATGTTTGGACTGCCCCTCTTTTTATATTGGCCAGTCTAGCAAAGATTTAGATGTAGTATTAAGCAACATAAGTATTCAATTCAAACTGTACAAGCATCCAACGCTACATTCATTCATTCAAGTGAAAACTCTCACAGGATAAATTGGACTGAAAGTTCAGTGATTGTTAGATCGAAAGATTTCTCTTCAAGAAATCTATTGAGTCCGCTATTATCCAGCTTACTTCAGCTGTAATTTTAACCTTAGCCCTGGCATGTATTATTTGGACTCCTGTATTAGAAAAATGTTCAGAATGATCTAAAAGATCAAATCACTGATTTAATTACAAGTTAGTGACTTGATATATATTTTCTATGTATCCGTATGTTTAATATAATTTTTCATTTGTAAAAATGTTCATCTAGCAAAAATTATTAGTTTACAAAAAAGAAAATTATTTTGTTGTACTAATATTTTTTGGGTGGTCAGTCACGACCCTGTATAATCTTTTAATTGTCCTGTCCCTGCTTCTGAACGGTCGATCCTAATCCTTTGTAAAACCTCTTAAATATTTAATCCTGTTTTGGCAGTTCTACTAATTCTTCAATTGTGTTGGACTCCAGGTACATATGTTTCCTTTATAATCCCCATCTGTCATTTGTATGAGCTTTCTTTGTAAACTTACTTTTATATTTCTTCAGTCTGCAAAGTAAAGGACGAAGTGTCGAAAGGCCTTGCAGCATTCCAGTGATTCCGTTTCCTTCGTGGATTTTATCTTTATATATATATATATATATATATATATATATATATATATATATATATATACATATATATATATATAATATATATATATATATATATATATATATATATATATAATATATATATATATATATATATATATATATATATATATATATATATATATATACATATACATAAAATGTGTATACATACATACAGTATGCATGGTTTACAAAAGGACAAAACACTTTTGGGAAAGAACCTAATTTCTACATAAACCGACAATTTCTTAAGCCGTTCACAATTTTTAAAGATTGCAAACTACTACATTCACAGAGATTTTCTCATAAAAATTATTTTCAGCATCATACGATTATTAATGTCAACTAAATGAATCTAGGAGAGTACTGAAGTGTTTCGTATTAGGGGGCCTCAAAAAAAAAAAAAAAAATTAACGACGGTTACAATAAGTGACATATCAGTGCTTATGAGTCCTTTAAACTATTATAGTGTGTTACAATATTGCAAATTGTTATTTATGTCTTTTAGCGTTATACTTCTTGCTTACCATATATATCTAAACTTAGCTCATGTATCTACCGCCTACAAGTGTATGAATGGTAATGACTACTCAATATTATTGTTTTATACCCTAGTTTTGTTTTTTTACTTTAATAATTAAAAACATGATTAGGTACATTTTCAGAAGATGAAAACCTTGATCAACTTATATTGGAAATTTGGGGATTCAAGGTTAAAGAATTTTCGAAATGCTGAAGATCACATTCCTGTTCCTACTGATTTATGGGTTAATTGGCTCGTACTTACGACGTGTTTTTACTGACGTCAATGTAAGCAAACAGTGTAATCCTACATGTACCACCATAAAACAATCGAAAGTCAAGCAGGGGAAAGAGAGCGATGTTTCACAAACTGAAAACATAAACAAAACCAATATAAGTTCAGCGGAGCAGTCTCTCTCTGAACTTAGCATCAGATACTCGCTGTTTTCCCAACAGCAAAAACAAGGACCCTCCCCCTTTATCTTTCTTTCTTTTCTCTCTCTCTTAAACTATCGTTAATAGCATCTAATTTTCCTGTCACGTGTGATACATTCCGAAACACTATATTTTTCCTTGAGACAACCATCTTTTTTATCTCCTCATTTCTCCCTTGAAAGAACCCGTATTAAGGCACGACATAGAGCCGATATTCCCGTACTGTAAATAGCTTCAATCGCCGCCATACGGGATTCTGGTCAAAACAGTCACAAACAACTTTGCAATTTCACAACTCACTGAGTGATGTATATGACACATATCCACGATATATCGTCATTCTTTAAGCTGGAAAAAGTTAACTTTCCCGTGATTCTAGTTTATCGCATTAGCAGTATTCTTGTGTGTGTATATTTGTATCCATGCGCTGTTAATCTTATTCTAAACTTATGTGTGGGTTACGATAATTTACTAAATACTTTATAAAAATTCCGTTTAGAATAATAGACACACACACACACACACACACACACACACACACACACACACACACACATATATATATATATATATATATATATATATATATATATATATATATATATATATATATATATGTGTGTGTGTGTGTGTGTGTGTGTATGTGTGTGTGTTTATGAGTGAGTATATGCTGCACATACTAACTGCTAAGCCCAAAAAGATAAAAGATATTCTTTGATGCTTTAGGACGAAGTCATCTACTTAAAAGATATTGAAACAGAACTGATGCCATTATCAGGTGGGCCAATACCGAGATTTGTGTTATTAGTTTAACGTTCGGTTCAGGAGATTCTGTCGAAACTTTTGTCGTTTTTCCTCTACTGTAAACGGTTCGTTGACGGTTGCGATGTTTACGTCCCTTATCGCAAATGCTACAGCGGCCTCGTGAACGGAGGGGACGAGAAAGGACCCAGAAAAGGAATAGCAAAGGATGGGTGGGTATACTTTGGGGATTGAAAGGGAAGGGAAGGTGGGTGGGATAGGTGTTGGGTGGGGGGGTGGGAGAGAGAATTTAGAGGGTTGGACAGAAGGGGAGAGACAGGCGCAGGCAATGCCGGAAGAGACGAGTGGGTGGGAATGGACAGGGACGGGGAGATGGAGAGAGAGAGAGAGAGAGAGAGAGAGAGAGAGAAAATGGTTGGGTAACAGAAAAAGAGATAGACGGGATAAAATGGGATTGGGTTAGAGAAAAGGTGGGGATAAAGATGTAAAGGACGTACATATATAAATGTAATCACCTATGACATTAAATACGGTACATTGTGAGTGGTACTTTCTGCTAAAAGGAGAGAGCTGTGGTGGAATCATGCTCGCAAAATAGCACTTTGATTATAACCAAATAAAGATACTAACAATAAAGATACTAACAATAATTAAACAAACAAAATGATGTCTTTCTATGTTGTATGGAAGCTAAAGGCATTTCCAAGTACTAAAACACAAATACAATAAGCATATAAATACAACCTTCATATTCCTTAGGTTTTGAAATAACTGAGAACGCATAAACATTTCCAAGAGCTTTCCGCCTCAGCGTTAAATTCCAGAGCTTGTCATGAATTCATCATGGGAAAGGACCTATTGTCGCTTGCAAAGATTAGTGAGAAAAGTGGAATGCTTTCAGTGTCAAATATTATTTCCGCTCTAAGTCACCCAACGGTTAGTAAGCAAATTACCACCACTGTGCTCACTAAAGAAGCTAAAAAATGTGTGGTTACTCGGGAAAAAACGTTTAAAATCACATTTACGTGGAATCAAACTCACGCAAAGACATAAACATGCGCATATGTACAAAACAGCATGTCGTTCTTCCAACAAGCGTTCGCGCAGACACAGACGCGCACACACACATTATTGTTTTTATATATATACATATATATACTGCGTGTGTATATATATATATATATATATATATATATATATATATATATATATATATATATATATATATATATTATATATATATATATTTCAATTAATAAACTTCCGATAAGTGATCAGGCTTACAGAAATTTCTTAATCGAAATATATAGTTTTATCGTATAAACAGTGTTTTTATGGGCCTTTTACATCAAAAACATTGTTAGATTAAAATACGCACAATATATACATAAATCACCATGTTCCTTTCCCTTTGAAGGGGGTGGCGTCTGAAGGGTAAAGTCTTCTTGTTTCTTTGCAAGTTCCGGGGGTTGGGGGTAGGGGGGGGGAGTTTGTCATCCCAACGCTGTTTCGTAATCCCGTATAGAGGGAGATATCGATGCATAGCTGGGTGGGCTAATGCGTGGGGAAGACTCCATGGTCCTAGCAAATACAACCAAAAACAACGGTTCTTATTTGTAATTGGAAGATAAAATTTAGGTAAAAGGCCAGGCACTTGGACCTATGAGGTCATTCAGCGCTGAAAAGGAGATTAAGAGAAAAGAAGGTTTTGAAAGGTGTAACAGGAGGAAAACTTTGCAGTGGCACTATGAAACAATTGTTAGAAGGTGGAAAGTAAGATGGAAGAAAGAGAATATGAGCGAAGGTATAGTAAAATGAATGAAGGGTATTGTATCTAGGGGCCGAAGGGACGCTTCAATGAACCTTACGCATGCATACAGTGTACTGCGTGAGGTGCACTGACGGCACCACCACCCTACGGCGATTCGGGATGCCTGCACCTTCCCAAAGTGGACACTGGGGTTGCCATTTCCCTCGTACAACAAACACACGCACACACACACACATATATATACATACATATACATGTATGTATATGTATCCTAAAGGTAGAGAGAAGGGCCTTTCCAAATATGTCCATATCAGCGCAATGAAGAATAATAATAGTCAGGCATACCAACGATGAACTTTGAACGGTTAAAAATGAGTTGTGGACTTGATGCATTAGATTTCAATTCACCCTCACGATCAAAGTCAATTTACTGATAAAGTTCACACCAACCCACACTGTAAAGCGTACGAACAAAAGTGAACTTATTAACTGGCTTTGATTACTTATGCATTAAATGTATTCGAAAGAAATTTGGGATTTGTAAGATTATCTCTCGGAACCAATTACCTCCAGTTCAACTTTACCATAATTAACTTTAATTATATACAGTTTTAAACGTAACTACCCAATAATTAACAGTAATTAGATATTTCTTGAGAACATTAATGACAATTTCAGCTCCAAATAAACAGAGAATATATTCCACACAGATCACAACAATGGTAATCATTTTTACTTTTAATTATGGATTTTTTATTCACATACACGTGAAAATTTAACTGCTTCATTTTACTATGAAACTACCCTATGTCCTGAAGGTACTTACAATAGTAACATTAAAAATGCTATTAGTTTTGTAATAAAGTCACTTGGAATAGATTGTATACTTGCCAATTTATAGGATGCCACAAATATTACCCGGTTGGAACATTACGTTTTAACCTTTCCTTCAAAGTTAAATTGGGTGATTCCCACCTACTGGTATCGTTAATAAAATAATATAAATAAAATTTTTAAAAATTCTGTACAAAGAACAAACGACTAGAAGAAACTTGCAATTACGAGATAAAGCATTTCATCATCTTCCTGTTATAATCTTCAAAGAACTACTATTTTTCTATATAGCTTTGATTACTTAATGCAATAAAAAGAGCAGGAGCACGGGTTGAGAAGAATGGTTTCGTTCAGCTGGAACCACATACAAAATTTGATGCCATAGGTGGTTAGTATAACCCTTCTGGAACATCACCAAGTAGTTAGTACACCCAAATTGTGGTATAATTTTTTTTACCATGCCAAGTTATCAACACACTCCTAGTCATAAAAATGATCAAAATTTATTGGTAGAGGAAGCTTAACAGAGGATTTTTTCGCTATATCTTGGAAAATGTCCACTAATTTGGAATTTTTCTACCGAGCACGACTCTCTCTGACCAATTATGAGAAAGTAATTACTTTCTGCAAGTGCCCTGATGTGACCAAGGTCAAAAGTCGTAACATTTTTCAGAAACCGCAATTAATTTCATAAGAAAAAACCTTCTAATTTGAACAATTATGTTTAGATAATCAATTATTCTTAGAAAAGCCTACTTTTAAATATTTGACAAACACAAAAATGAAACAAAAATCGGAACATTCCTTTAGGTATAAAGGTCAAATGGCTACCAGCATATTAACATACAATCACACAGCCATTTTGATAACCAGCTAAATAATATGGATAAATTTTGTTAGCCTATACAAGCTGCAATTTCAATTCTTTTAGCACACTTCTGAGTTTTACAACAACAGAATAATTCAATCAAGTTACTTGTAAGGCATGTTGCTCAAAATCACTTCAAAGATCACAAAACATATAAAAATCAAGTTAACGAGTCTCAACATTTTCAAAACCTACAATGTAGTTCATAATGAAATAGATATTTTAATTTCCATAACTTTAGAAATCAGTATTACTTTTAAAAATATGTGTAGCAAATGTTTGATACACACACAAACAGGAAAAAAAACTAGAACATGACTTCAGGTCAGAAGGTCATATAACTATTAGTATTTTCTATATATAGTTACAATGGCAGTTTTGGTCACCCATTAATTAAATGATGAAATGTAAGCCTACATGTTGCAAGTTCAATTTTTATCGTGCACATGTGGGTTTTACAACATCAAAGTAATTCAATGAGATTACTTGTACGATATGCTGCTCAAAATTATTTCAGAGACCACAAAATAGCTAAAAATCAAGTAAACGTGTAGGCTTATTTTGAAAGCTTAATCCAGTCCAGTTTAATATTGTGAAACAAAAAATATTTCAAGACGGATTTTATCTCATACATTAGTGAAAGAAATAGCTTAGGATAAAGGATCACTTTAATTAGGAATGTTTTGGGTTTTCTGGAGACCATAAACATTTTATAGATTTTCATCAGACTCATCATCAGTTGTACAGAGTGTTGACCGTGAATTTTCACAACTGTCTGAATTGGAAAACAAGACAACCTTCAGTACACCCAAGATTATTAATTTTGCATGAACAATCTGCACGTCGGCATGCTGATTTCTTGCAACGGCAAAATGGCAGCTCAAGGAGGGCATGGGGTGCTGGGTCCTTCATCATCAAAACTGGTTGAAGCAAGTCATCTTCAATTTTCAATCCGTTATTGTTTGGAGAAGGTAGATCCTGCTTGGCTTCAAGTGCTTTCCTCCAAATATATGCTTGATAATTAGCGCGTTTAACGTGCTGCAGTAAAGTATCAGAAGTTGGGGGAAGCCCTTCATTTTTCTGTTTAAGGCAGAAAAGCTGGTATCGTACTTCAACAGCTGATGTACTAGCCCCGTCACTGTCTTGTAGAGTTGACAGATAAAGGACTCACAAGCTTTCAAGGTTGTATCACTAGGAGGTATCTCCTTTCCCAATTCAGCCAAGAGTGTCTGTTCCTGTGTGCTTCCTGTACGCCACTTGCATGGGCTTCCTCTTCTCAACTTTTAATAAGGAGCTTGTGGAATCACATACCGCTAGAGCATGGAATGCAGGTAATACAGTACATATTTGTTCGTTAAGCCCCGCAGCAACCTTATGTATAGGGATATACCTCATTTTTTTCCTTCACTGCAGTGAGGAACCACACTTATTCAGCACTAAGATCTCTGAAATGTGATGCACAGAGCACTGGGACATCAGTGTCTTGAGACTGAATCACAATCCTTCTGTGATCTCAAGCAGCATTCTTGGCATGAAGAAGGAGTCTTGTGTCTGCTTCTTCATGGTCAGAACGCAATTCTTCTATATTAACGGACACAATTTTTTCTACTTTCAATGCTTGGTTTGTGTCAACAAAACCACCTCCAATAACAAGTTCTTCTTCATTTAACCTTTCTTCACCTATTTGCTTCCATGAAGAAACAAGGAAAGCTTTTGTCGACTTTGCTTTTTGAAGTTGTTATAAACTTGCTACTGTTTTGGTATTGGTTACGTTGAACCTCTGATCTGTACCTCTATACATCATCAATTCTCGTGCATTCCAGTGTACCAAGTGATGCAGTAATGAACTTGTATAGCTTATAAGCAAGTTCCCCAAATGTGGCTCAGCAAGCAACTTCAGGTGTCTTCCTCAAAGTACCTTCCATGTGAGCAATAAATAATAATATGATTAATATATTTACAACGGCATAATATTTGTATAATATTTACTAAATAATATTGCATACCAGACCTTACTTGCATTTCAGTTATATTAAACACTGACTGACGAGGCTTTCCAGGTCTTTCTGTGTAATGTGAATCGATTGATTTTAGACCTAGTTATATACTATATATTTTTATCTGTTCTCTTTGCTTACTTTGGCTACAAACAATAGTAAATTAAATGAATTCCAAAGTTCTTTCAGTTCAGCAACCATAATTGTAAGAGAATATGTACGTATGAAATGTCAATTTGTCGTTCTCACATGAGATCTGACCCCAAATCTGGTAAAAGGATATGTCAAAACGGAAAAAAGGCTGGCAACATGTCAAACACATTCATGCACTTAAAAAGACATGAAAATATTACTAATTGGCTAAGAAAAAGTTGCCATTTTACCTGGTAAGCTCACCCTAACTAAAATTTTAACAAGCTATGGGTGGCATATCACCCTTATAGAATGGATCGTGGCAATAAAGTGATACCATAATTTGAGTGTACCAGCTACCTAGTGGTGCTCTAGGGGTCCATACTAATCATCCATAGCATCAAACCTTGTATGTAGTACCAGTTGAACGAACTTCTTTGTTTGGCCCCCTACAGGAATTAGCTCCTGCTGTAAAATATCACTTGCATAATATACTTAATGCAATAAATATTATTTAGATAATGATATCTTGTCCGATTATCTCCAAGAACCAATTATTCTTAATTGTTATCACGGCAACCTTCATTGTATATAATTCCTAACTCACTGATATAATCAAGTTCACTTTTATTTCTTGTTTTGCCTCTGAGTAACAATAGGGATACAGCCAAGTCAGAAATGTTTACATTCATCTTCGTGAACACGATTCCCATATTTACATGCGCGAGGAAATGAAATACAACTGACTTCTGAGAGTGCAGTGAATATTAAGTGATACGATCCTACGGAATTAGTTTCAACAAACTGGAGCCTGCAATATCTTAATTTTCCCATTCGCCCACAGGCAGTGGAGTTGCTCCAACTGAGTGCAACTACTAAGGTTAGAAAAAAAAAGGAATCAGGTGAACCATGGATCTGCTCGGTCATGGCAGTGCGATATTGTTTACATTCTTTAGCAGGTATACTGGTTACTGATTCCGAGGAGAACGGAAGGAACTTTAAATCGCTTTTGCAAACAAAGATATAAAGGGAAGGATCAGTCAGTGCCACATGTCGATCGATCTAAGTATGACATTTAAATATATAATTGACACAAATAAAAATAGTTTTGGACCAAAATAGCATAACAGCTTGTATTGTAAAGCTGTACGGATAATAATACACACAAAGATGGAATAATGAATGTTCGTGTCTATTACCGGATGAGTGGAACTGGTGACTCTTAATGGTAGAAACACCCGGGGGGGGGGGACCAAGAAGGAACTAAAATTACTCTATCATACAAATATTTTTAATAAACTTCTACAGTAGCAGCCACGATCTCCTCTTGCGAACAAGACGCAATTTTGTTACCTTACTGACTGCTTCGAAGGCGAAGAAATCAGGTTCCAAACCATAAAGCCTTATTTACCTGGAGTGATAGTTTCAAAGGCCAAATTCATCTGTAAACACCTATTCGCCTCTATAAACGTTTACCACTATTCGCCTCCGTAAGTTTACCACATATAATTCTCACACAAGGCTCCATTAATTTGGGGAAGATAACCCATGCAACATAATTTTTATTTTCTTTTGTTGTAGTAATAATCTATTTCAGATAGCCTAATCCCAAGGTGCTACAGTTGATGGCTACATAGCACTTAATTATGTATATATACATATACAGACATTTAAATATAAATGAGCGTGTGGGCGCTTCACAGTAGTTGTATTATGTAATTCAAACTATTAAAGCGCAACAGATAAAGTAAAACAGATCAAATTGGATCAACCACTGAAAACATCCTCAAGCTGTGGAAATTTCTCACTCACAGTTGAACACAAACATAAGGCAAACATGAAGAGCGTTTTTCAGTCATTCAAGAAAGATGCTAAACACCTCCAAAATGCCAAGACGTTGAGGAGGCAAACGGCTCACCCAGTAAGAAAGCAGCAGCAGAGAGAGAGAGAGAGAGAGAGAGAGAGAGAGAGAGAGAGAGAGAGAGAGAGAGAGAGAGAATTTATTTACACAATATAAAAACAAGCGGAAAATATAATTTAATTTCATCATAAACATTTACTAAAATGAGAGAGATTCAAAAGCAAAATTCCCTCGATGACGTCTCACGACCATACCCTTTCGAGAAAAGCAAGAATCGAGACTGAAAAGGAAATAAATGGCACGAAAACGAAATGGAACTTGTGTGTAACATCATGCAGACATCCACTCAAACAAACTTCTTCGGAAAAAAAAAAAGCTTTATTATCTAATATTATTTTCTTTCGGGCTTGGGGCGAAAATTTCAGAAACTTTGCGTTCAGTTTCATTCCGAAGACGGCACACTAAGGAATCAATACAGATGAGTTTCCAAGTGGATTGCTTGACAAAAGACGGTATTCGAGAACTGTCACTAGCTTCGAGGCGCTAGGTTACTTGGGAAGAAACGATCTTTTATGATGTATCTAAATTCTTCACCTGATGTACAAATTAAGCAAACAGAGCGCATTATACATACATATTTTACAAACAACTTTATATACGTATATATGCACGTACACACACACACACACAGAGAGAGAGAGAGAGAGAGAGAGAGAGAGAGAGAGAGAGAGAGAGAGAGAGAGAGACTCCTTAAATACACGATCCACTAGAGCAGACGAAAGCACAATCAAGCACCGATCCCAAACACAACCCAAAAGAACAAGAGGTTATCGCAAGTGTCTGACACATTCTTACTTTTGTGGTGAACAGCCACAACCCTCCATTCAACCCTATAAACCCTACATAAAAAGAGTCGCAGTGTAACCTGTGTTCTCAGCCAGACACCGGACGGGACGGGACGGGACGGGACGGGACAGGACAAAACGGAATAGCAACGCAGTCAGGAACGACAAGTCTATCCTTTCCCTTCCAAAAATTCTCCGTCTCTTTCTTCATCGCACTAAAGCCGGTAAGGAGGCAATATTTATCCATCAAATACCAACTGGAAGTCTGCCAGGCCGCTCTAACCAACACCGCCGGAGGAGGCGTCGAAATCAGACCTTGTGGCGCTTGGCCGTAAGATCTCCGGCAGCCTGACGTCGCAGCCAAGAGGGATAGGCCTGAGGAGGCACTCCCTCACCCGTCTTGTAAGTTTGTAGTATGATATGTGCTCCGCTTATTCTGCTCTGACTGCCTTATAACCTATCTCAAACACACTAAGTACAGCACCCAACTCACATGGAACAAAAATCAATACACGAATTTAAAAGGAAGAAGAGGGAAGGTGTACGGACGCATATAAAACCCGCATCCAATTTCTTTAATTCATGCCTGGGAATGTATGTATGTATGTATGTATGTATATGTATGTATGTAAGTATGTATGTGTGTACATGTATTATATATGTATATATATATATATATATATATATATATATATATATATATATATATATATATATATGTGTGTGTATGTATGTGTGTGTGTGTGTGCGGGCTAACATTATGCCACTTGACTTAGTAAGACGCTGTTTCAGAGAGCAAAACAACACATTGGCCACAACAACATTTATACTATAACTGATGAACGTGGATGAACTCCCTTAGCAGGAAGCTTTCAAAACATCAGCTCGTTCATGCATCTCCATAGCAGGCTGATCACCCTACCCGCATTGCAACATTTACCTCTACCTTTCCCGCACTCGCGCAATTCCTGCATATCGAGGCCCTCCTTTTATGATACCTTTTTCATGTCATCTATATATTTTCTGTGTCTTCCTTAGTGCATTCCCCTCCACAGAGGCGAGCCGACTCAACAGCCCCTTCTTGTATCCCACCTAGGCTTCCACAAGATCATAAGTAAGCACCCTAGTTAAGTGGTAATTAACAGCTCTAAAACCCATCATGTTCAATGAATGGCAGAATTTATGGAGTGAGAACTTGATAATAACCAATTAAAGCAGGTCAACCCCATAACTAAATTATGGCATGCTTCGAGCCAAAACGAGCGCCACAATGAACCCACTGTATCTAATCTTCGAATGGCCCATATTCGTTTTACCCATAGATATTTCATGAAGAGCCCACATGGCCCAATCCCTATAGGCAAAAAATTCCCTCCCTGATACCTTTTTTGCTCCAACTGTTCTATGAAACACCTATTTTCCAATTCTATCTAACTAAATAAACTGCTTCCATCTTCCACCAACCATATGAATATTCATTTTACTTTATATTCCTAGTTCCCATTTATCTACAAAACCTTAATTTTCCTCACATTTGCTCTTAACTCTCCTATTACTGAAAAACTGCAAATTCTTGAATTGTTTTATCTTTTTTTTTTTACTATCCCATCATACTGGATCACTGACTCATTTTCTTATCCAACAACTTTGCACCTGAGAGTTAATCCCTTCTCTAATTTCTAGCATCATTCCATCCATGAGGCTACTGAACAGCCATGGAAATATACGCCCATTGTCTCAGACTATCATTTACACGACACAAGTTACTCTCATCTACAAATTCTACCACAAGTTTACTTACATAAAAACCTTTTGAATGCTCCCAATAACTTTATCCTCTTGATATACCATACATCCTCAAAACCCTTCACGCTGCTTCTCTGCTGATTCCATCTTCAGACTTTTCCCGTTCCTAAACTATTCACATACTTGTTTCACAACACACACTTAATGTTCATCCTTACTTTGAACCTTCATTGCTCTTCCCCTATCAGTCATTCTGTCATCTGAATACTATTTTCTGGAAACAATGTATTTCTAACACAAGACTTTCCTTCCTCATTAACCACAGAACTCCTACCTTTGAATTTTGATAACTCAGCACATCCACCTTTTCATACTCTCCAAATTATGTAGGTATAGATTCACACTTATTCTTAGTCTTTTCCATTTACTGCAGCTTTTTCTCCTACCACACTCGATCTTACCGATACTATCCTAAAACTAAGAGTGTTCCTGAAAGTACAAGCACTATCCCATTCCGTAACTCAACACTTTAAATACTGTTAGTCGTGTAACAACTACAGTACTGCAGTGTCTGACGAACACTCCATATAGTATCTGCACAAAAGAGGCAGAGACCATCTTCCGGCAAAGGAGGTAATGGTAAGCTGAATGGTTTCTGAATCAATGCCATCGAGAGGTGAAACAACGATAAAAACATTTCCAATACAACATCATTTGAAATTGCCAATGTCATGAATAAAATGTTATTACCATTTTCATTATTATATTGTTATTAGTAATCAGATTTAGCAGTCTGAACTATGCAACAGCTCCTAGTCAGTGTTAAATAATCAACAAAACCATGACAAGAGTAAACAGACTGGAAAAGTCACTCATGAAAAACAGGAAATGAGTAGGTGGGAAAACAGGACCCCAATGAGCACCAACATAAATTGAGAAAGGAGCAGATGGTGTACCGTCAACAAAAACGGAGACACTGAGCTGTTAGAGAAAAAGCATTGTGCTTACAAGAAAATGGAGTGAAGCTGTATTCGGGAAGGTTGAAAGTCAGTTTTATACTATATTGTCAAATGCCTAGGAAATATGAAGAGCGGCGAAAAGAGGCTTTGTTACGTACTGCAGGGAAGAAGATCAATCATCAAGAACTGACAAAAGATGATTCCTAACAAGTCTTGAGATACAAAATCCATACTGATGAAGTATGTACACACACACACACACACACACACACACACACACACACATATATATATATATATATATATATATATATATATATATATATATATATATATATATATATACATATATATATATATATATATATATATATATATATATATATATATATATATATACATATACATATATATACATATACTTATATATATGTATATATATATATATGTATATAAACATATATATATACACATATATGTATATACAATGTATATCTATATATATATATATATATATATATATATTGAGGAAAAAGTGAAACAATGTAATCTTACATGGTTTTTAAAATAATGATGTGCATCGCGCTCACTCTTTCTCTCTCTCTCTCTCTCTCTCTCTCTCTCTCTCTCTCTCCCCTTGTGGATGCCTCTGGCATCTTTAGTCTTCGTTTCTCGTCTAGTCACACCTCTCAAACTTTTTTCCGTCCTTCCTAAAATTTAGGAGAAACTTTTTAAAAGATACATTCTATGTAATCGCCTCATCCGAAAATTTCGTAGGCGCCTTTCCTCTCTCACGAATGTAACTCGCCTAACTTTCCTCGAAAGATCACAAGAGTGCTTGTACTTAAACAACATAAGTAATTGAAAAAACAATTGTTACAAATGGCGAAGATTGAATGTGGAGATACGGGAGGGGGGGGGGATGGAGAGGGAGGGGTGGCAGGATGAATGACACTCTTCTGTTTATGAAGAGTAATGCAAAAAAAAAAAAAAAAACACAAGTTAAGTCACCACGTGACGGAACAGTTAATTAACCGCTGGAGATGAAACGATTTCATTTTGCAAAGGAATGCTTATTTATACGTTTAGCAAGAGCTGAACTGTGTTTGGATTGTCTACATTATCAA
Source organism: Macrobrachium rosenbergii (assembly GCF_040412425.1). Taxonomy (NCBI): domain Eukaryota; kingdom Metazoa; phylum Arthropoda; class Malacostraca; order Decapoda; family Palaemonidae; genus Macrobrachium; species Macrobrachium rosenbergii. The sequence continues at coordinate 10,920,933 of NC_089782.1, forward strand.
AAAAGAAATAAAAATTATCGCTACATAATCACTACCATAATATATTGATAGATTAAAGGAGGAAGGAATAACGCCATTTTATACCTGAACACCTTTAACAAATTAGCGAATAATAATGCATTCATGATCTGGGAATCTACAACACGTGATAACGATGGCGTAGACACTAGACGTTCAATAACTATAAATGACTGGCCGCTAATTATCACATCACTGAGAAACTAATCAAAGATCTGAATCTCACTGATTATTATATGACGTTTGGTGGGGCATGGGAGTAATCCACGAATAAAAAAAGTTTGGGGAAAATGATTTATATCTTCAAAATTCCAGTTCTTCGATTGCGTATTTATACTATAACTATTATACATCTACAGTATGTTAATTAAAATGGACAAAACATAAATTAAACGCTGTCATCACCAATTATGAGCTTTCTTTCCCTCCTGTTTCTGCGTCGTTGGCAATAAATTAATCTACTTTTCAATTACAACTTATGGCAATATTTAGAACTGATGAAAACATGCAATCATAACACCTGAGCTTATTCGCACCGAGGTACTAAATTAACATCAAGTATGGCAATCACTTTTCTTAAAATGTCTACAAATACTCAAGTTCGACATTACGGAAACATTACTTTGACGGAGTTCAGAAATACATGTAATTAAAGAGGAATTACAAAATAAGAACTATTTTGAAATGCGTTACCATGAATAGATAATTATTATTCGACTGATTATTGGTTAAGGAGTAAAATGAGAACTTGAAATGAGAGCTTTGTATTATCTTCTTATCACGTGGTTCCCCCAGTCTTCCCTCCTCCACAAAGACTCCCCCTCCTCTTCATTTCAACATGTCCAGGGGAATCTGAGCCTCAACATCAAGAAAGTGAGAAAAGGACTGACTTCTTTCTTATATTTTCTTTTATCCATAACACATTTTACACTTCTCTATCATATGTACAAAGAAGTTAATATGGGGTTTTCAAATATTGATTCTTGGTTTGCAATATTTACCTACGTATTCTTCTTATTTCAAATCATGGTTTCGTTAAAACCGATAGCAGTAGATCGCAGCAGGGTGGAGTAGCGTTTAAGGCCAGCAACCCCATCCCAAAATCTTGCTGGGATCTATGTGTACGGTAGTAAATTTTATGATTTTGTTTTCACCAGCCCATTAAAAGGCATCTTTAATTAGGGTCTCTTACTATCGTTCTCCTTGACAGAATTGAACTGATGTCTTCTGTCAAATCAATACCCCAACGTTTATTTCCAGCTCATGTCCGATGTAAATTTCGAAAACTCAAGGGCAAATCAGCTTTATGAATCCTATTACTTGTGCGTTTTCGCGAAAGGAGAAAAATCATTGCCTTAAAACCTTATTGTGGCGTTGTTCCCTCGGCGTTAGGTTTCTCTTAATTCTTCCTCACCAAAATTGGCCTTTGGAATTCATCCTAATGGAACATTTTGTGCTGAGAGAGAGAGAGAGAGAGAGAGAGAGAGAGAGAGAGAGAGAGAGAGAGAGAGAGAGAGAGAGAGCGCAGTGCCTCGCTTACCTATTCATGAGTTATAAGCGTCATTTCAAAAGCACAAAATACATAATCTTGACGAAAAAAGAATGAAATTATCATACCCAACTTACGTTTTTCCAGCTACTAGATTTTGATAGCATACGGTGTAATTTTTCATTGATTAACGAAAATAAAACTCTAAGGGAAACACTATCCACATTTCACTAGTGAAGCTTTACACATCTGTTTGATTGGAACTCGGACTTCCGCTTAACTCCGTGGATCGTGAACTTTGGATTAACTGAATGATACCAAAACTCTCAAATGAATAACATAATGTTTCCCTGAATTCATTTGTTTACCTTAACAAAAACAAGACATTAAATCAGATGTCGTGAAGGAATAGTTTTGAGACATTTCTTTTCCAGGTGCAAGCCATTCCAATCCAAAATCTTTGAAGAGGATACTGAAATAACCGGTCTGGAACAGTGCGAAAAACAGTCATGCCAAAACAAACATTGACCGGAGGAAAATAAAATATAAAAAGATAGCCATGACGGCCAACTCAATCCAAACAAACTAAAACAATTACCGACATTAGGAGAGGCTGTGTGTGGCGGGAATAAAGCAATTGAGCAGACAATTCCGCCGAAACAACTTCGATATAAGCGAACTTCGACGTAAGAAAGCTACAAACAAGTTGGCGAAATCAGTGATTAAGGAATCCCCAATGGTCGACATTAAACCCCGGCCGCCACAGGGATAAAAGGGGGATGGAGGCAGAGGGGAAATTGTTGTAAACACGACAAACACATTCAAAACCTCTCCTCTCTCTCTCTCTCTCTCTCTCTCTCTCTCTCTCTCTCTCTCTCTCTCTATATATATATATATATATATATATATATATATATATATATATATATATATATCACAGACCTACTCGGATGCGATGCCTGCCCCTTATAACCGCTCTCTCTTTCCTTTACATATCTTCACACGTTCTTTTAGACCATTAAGTCCCTATGATAACATACATACTTACACAAACACACACAAACAACACACACACACACATATATATATATATATATA
>NC_089782.1:10928537-10933537 GCF_040412425.1 Macrobrachium rosenbergii
GCCCTCTAGCCTCAGTAGTTTTCAAGATCTGAGGGTGGACGGACAGATAAAAAGTCATCTCAATAGTTTTCTTTTACAGAAAACTAAAAAATACAATTAATGTAACCTTATGCTTTTAGTGTACAATTAGGAAATAGCTGAACCAAATAACATCATAATGAGGAAATGTCAAGAAAAGAGATATTCACAGAAGTTAGGAAAATACGATCAGATAATGTATCATGAATCTGGAAACAAATTTTGCCATAAATACTAATCATATCTGGACATATATAAACCAGAAATAAGTTACGAAATATATCTTATACCTTACCTTCAAGATACACTACCTTCCGTGAGAAGAAATAATTGTAACTAATTTCACAATACTCCACAAATACCCATATCCACTTATAAATATGACTCAAATTCAGCAGTACTTATAATACCGAAAAAAGCCTTTATATCTAAAAGAATGATCAATGCTACATAGGCATTAAAGAGTGTAAACACAATCAACACCTACATAATGCACACAACATGAATATAGTTGTCTTTATGCCTTATAGTTCACTAATAATACTGGAATAATTCTACTATAAAATCATACGCCACCATACAATTATAAATACTGACCTAACGAACATTTACAAGTTTACTAATGCATATATAGGGAGAGAGAAATACATCAAAAGAGACTAAAATGAAATTGAAAAATACATGAAAGTACAAGAAAGAAAAACTCAGTAAAAGTGAAAGCAGTTCCTTTATTACTATTCACACACACACAAGTTTGCTAGGTCTGTGGATAATTCACCGGCTATCAATCACAAGTCTACCAGCTGTAAATGAGTACTAACGTGAGTACCCACGTCTGCTGAGGTCAAGGACAGGGGCGTGGGGTTTATTTATATGTATGTATGTGTGTGTATATACATATATATGTGTGTGTACATATATACATAGAGAGAGAGAGAGAGAGAGAGAGAGAGAGAGAGAGAGAGAGAGAGAGAGAGAGATCTGTAAAGCAGACACAACAAAAGCATGGATACGAATAAAATCTTGCTCCTGAGATGCCTATTTCTTTCTTTTTTACAAGTGTCGAGTGACCAGCCCTCAGCATGGGAGGTCCACTCTAGCAATGAGCGTAATTATTCAGGCTGTATGACCGATTGCCCGAAATGTTTCATGCACGACCATGCTATCTCGCATATGCAAATGCATGCTCCGACTATTGCCTGTCGCAATAAATTCCTACTAGCTGACTCTAAACTTAGGTGCATCTCTTCTACGAGAGACCGCGTATTCAAGAGACAAAATGCCTAAACTTTACTGAGGCAGCTTAAGGAGGATCAAAACTTTTCGAATGCGTGGCCAATAAAGCGGTGCTTTTCCATACGTAATGTAAGAACGTCACTCATTGTCCAATAGCAATATCGTCCAACAGAAATAATAATAATAATAATAATAATAATAATAATAATAATAATAATAATAATAATCAAGCTATGCGTACATCCTTTCGAAATCGCTGTGACAAGAAACATACATTACCAGGAATGAGATATGATTTTTTGACCTGCTTAAAACCTAGCCGTAAGTGATGCACAGTCTTTCAGGAGCTCATTAGTACTAAATACAAAGATCGCCGAACAAGCGACCAGGATAAATATGGACAACGGCAATGAATGCAACTTTGAATAAGCCGATTCACAAATAAAATGACACAAATTTATTTTTTTACGTACTTTTTTGTTTTCTCGTGACCACTATCTTTGCTTACTGTTCAAGAAACGAACAAAGACTGGTGATCCTGGTGTCAAGAGAGTCTAATTAACTGATTCAAGGGGAGCGGTTCTAAAAACGATGAAGAAAACGTTCTTGTCCTTTATGGGGAAAATGATGGACAATTATATGTAAAAAAGAGCAGATGTGATGTGGGTAGTGATCTGTTTGGAGTAGAGTGGTTTATTAAAAAATTTTTTTGTCAAGATGAGAAAAAGTGAAGCCTAGGTAAGAAAGAATATACACTGTACGTAGAACATAGGTAAAATATATTCTGTGCGTGGAACAATGTCTAGTTTAGTACAAGAGTTGGTCCGTAACTATTCGGTGCTTAGATCAATGGAGCAACCAAAGCACTTAGGAAATATCGTAATAAAACTTTGTAGGGCTGAAGAGGAGGTTGCAAATGGCATGAGGAAGGCAGATGCCTGTTATTACACACTGCTGAGTGATGTCTGCAGCCATACGATACAGACTGTAACTCCAACGGAAGTAGTTGATAAATAGCGTTGATATGAGGATCCACTAAAAGGAATATTAACAACATTAAGATGATGAGGGTAGAGTAAGATTGTGAAGGTAAGTAAGATTGTGATGGAGTCATAAAAATTAGTATGGAAGTTGGAAAAGGCAACAGCTGATTTATATGGGCATTTAAGAGGCGATGGTAAGGATAATGAATGAGACAAGGTGAGGCAAAAAAAAAAAAGTACCCAGACCATTGTAAAACTAGCTGAAAAGGAGTGTTGGGAAGCAAAATTTACATGGTAACATTGTAGAATGCAAAAAGAACAGAAGTGGAAGCTCTGAAGATGAATTTCCTGGGTTGTATATGTAAATAAAAGTGTGTGTGTGTGTGGGGGGGGGGTGTTAAAGGGGCGAGAAACAATGATTCAGTGACGTGGGAAATGGTTACCATGGGGAAAATGGTGTATGCCGAGGTGGTCTGGTCATGTTTAGAGAATCAAATGGTCAAAACAGAATAGTCTTGCGTCTTGGGAAGAAAAATGAGAGGAATATCTAACTTTTTTATTTTTTATCCCTCTCACCAGAGGAATAAATGTTGAAGCTAATCTGAGGCAAGACAGGAGGTGCGGCCAGTGTTGGAACGGAGTGTCCTGAACGTTTAGGAAGCGCTAATGCAAGCATTAGTGCATGTAAATGGGCATGTTGACGAGCTGCTTATGTGACTAAGTATATGAATCAGCTTTGCAAGTGGCGTCGCTATGGGAGGAGCCCCCGCCCCCCAGTTGAAATTCCTTTGTAGCTAGGCTTTAACCCTTCGGTGGTCAAAAGCAGAATTATAGTTACAGGTTTTTAACACAAATGACATGTTTGTTCATGATATTTTGATTCAACTTAATATTATCAACCTACGTATGAAGTGACTGAAACTACAGTTACAGTTTTGAATAAGTGCAATGTAATTTGTTACTGCTGCTTAGAGTTAATTTCCAGGGAGAGGAGATGAAGATGGAGGAATGGGATAGGCTGAAATTTTGAAGAGAATTTGGAGAGTCATAAGTCTTTTGTGTTATTGATCATGCACTATTTTGATATATTTAAATGACAAGGATATTATACTATAGTTGAAGATTAAAACTTGATCATAGAAATTTACAGTACAGTATTTGATACATTTGCATATAGTAAAAGTTGAAAATTAACTGAAAATTGAGCTCTATAATTTCAAATACAGGCTTACTAATTACTAATACGATTATTTTCCTTCATTCACACGGATATATACATTCGAGAATAATATATTTTACTAATTACAGAATTGGTATACTAGTTTTGCGTAATTTTCTTAGGCCCCCCAAAAAAACTCTGGGTTTACCTTTCACTAAAAAACTGAGAAGATGAAGGTGGCGATACCTGGCACCTTAGTTTTATTACAGGCCTCTACCTCTTGTGGGTAAAAAGCTCACAGAGAAGATACAAATTAAGAAAAACACTAAAGACTTTGTGCAAAATTGATAAAGGTCAAAACGGTCAGGACGAGTCGGTAAGAAAGTAGCATGGGGTCAAGTTACAAGCTAAGGTGTATCATAAAAGAGTGGCGAGGCAAAACAAATGCCCCTAACTACATTCTGCTGATGTTGCATTATAGCAACGCTCATGAGCCAGAATAACATAAAAGTGTTATTCAGTGGAGGTTCCAAATAATTTCAACGAACAAACATCGCCCAGCAATACTTTTCTCTCTCGCTCTAAGGCAAATCACACAAAAATGGCTGCATTCATTTGAGCAACATCCTCGCTCTATAAACAAAGATAGTCTAAACACCACCTAAATTCTATTTTTATGACTAATCATAGTGATCCAACGCAGATTGAAAAGGCAAATACTAATCCAACGCAAATTGGAAAGGAAAATTCATTTACCGCAACGTTATCAAAACAAAAGGAATTTTCAAAAACAATCCCCAAGGCCTTTGTTTCATAAACAAACTTTCCCTAGATCGTGGTGCCTTTAGATAACGCAAAATTCAAAGGCCGAAACAAAAGTAAATGTAATTAAAACTCCCATGATTAAACTTTCAATCTCTACCTCATCCCAACTATTTTAATTAGCAAACATAAAAGATACGCATGAATCTGTTTCAACAGTCTAAAACAACCCCATTACTACTTCTCGCACCGCCACAACGACGGCTGCCGCTACTTCCACGCAAGCCTCTTCCTCGTTACTGACACTCACTCTCACAGTTGCTACCACAAATAATAATAATAATAATAATAATAATAATAATAATAATAATAATAATAATAATAATAATAACTAGTATTATTATTAATTCTATCGGTAATTTTCTGGAAAGGTCTATTCGAATACCAAAAGAAAAAATATCCTAATAGAATCTCTCTCTCTCTCTCTCTCTCTCTCTCTCTCTCTCTCTCTCTCTCTCTCTCTCTCTCCCTTTTTCATCTCACACCGCTTTACTCTACAACCGAACAGCATTTAAACACGACAATAACCAATCGCATCAGAGTTAAAGTTCGAACGAAGGAACGGCAGAATCATCGTTATGGCAGAAAATCGGTTCACTCATCCCAATTTAACTTTCTAAATTACATCTCAAATTGAACTCCGTCGCTGTACAATGCTCCTCTTAAAGGGGATGAAGCACTCACTCCTACTACTACTACTATGGCTACTAGGCTGCAATTTCTGTCACATGGATTCTTTTTTTGTCCCTTCTTCCCTCCCTTTTATCTTTGTCCTTTGCTCT
>NC_089782.1:10938537-10956037 GCF_040412425.1 Macrobrachium rosenbergii
CTCTATGACAAAGCTATTTCATCTTTAACTCTAAGAAGACATGGTTTTTTGCCAGAACAAACACTTGTTCACAAAGCTTCCTGCAATATACTGGATAAATAAAGGAATTACATTCCCTACCAAATGGTCCAGTTATTTTATCTGTATGCAAATCTACTGCTTCCCGTGTTATAAAGAATGGTTAGGCTACTTTAAACAAGACGCAAAGCTCTTTTGCCGTAAAGCTACTGTTTCCCGTATGTTATCTAAAGTACAAACACTGGTTACTGGCGGCTACGCAGCTTAACTAGTTAACACACACTAGAGTAATATGGCAACCCTGTCACTGTTGGGCGATGGATTAACTGGTTTAAGACAACCTGGCATTAAAAAAAATAATTAAGTGTCTTTCAAGATGGACTGATGGGCCCACATTTATCACAAGGAGGAGGGCGTTCATCCGTGTCATGACCATACAGCTCCAGGAGCGCTAATAGATGCCTCATACATATGCAATACAAAAAAACTGCACAGAGATTGAGTACTAAAATTCATTTACTCCTGACAAAAAAAAGGAAAGAAATTCCGTGAGAACATACACCTATTTACCAGCTCATGAAAGGCCAAGGGTAGATGGAAACGCTATGATGCAAAAATATTTAGCAAAATGTAATTATTCTTCTTCACAATCTGAAAAAATATATTACACGAGCAAATATGTATCGTTAGTTCCATACAATAAAAGGAATTAGTTTCTAAGAATAAAATCAATTGAGGACTCACAAACGTGATGTATTATATCAGTAAAATGACCTCTATAATCTTTAATGAGAACTCATTTTAATGGGCAGATCATGTGTCGGCAACGGGTAAGTCTGTTGATATTTCTTGAACAAGTCCAAAACGACCATGAACTTTATCTACCAATCTGACATTTTTCCCTAGAACAGAAAATCATAGCTAAGACAGTAAAGGTTAAATTAAATAAAGATGAAAATTCAAAAACAAATAAAGTAGTAGATTTCAGCTGGGAAATCAACAGGCACTGGCATAAGATCACGGCTCCTTAAGTGAAGAGCGGCCTTTCTTTTAAATTTAAGAGGAAACGCCTTCAGGAAGGCTGTTCCAAAGTTTGACACTCGAGCAACAAAAGGGGTAATATCAGCTTAAGCTCGGGGGAGACCGAATTAGGCCAGTCGTCCCGCTACAGTAGTGAGAGGGGAATAACGGTTCAGTATATGGAAGGATAAGAGATTAAGAAGATGGAAGAGCCACTTGCCCCTTTTGGGACTGCCTAATGGAGGCCTTCAAGTTCGCACGGCGTGTGATGAATGTTCTTTGAAGCCAACTGTCAATCTCTGTAAGCGACACTGTGTTATCTCTGTTATACAATGTTCAGTCGCTACGTTTGGGATGTCAACTAAAATGTAATTACACAACTTATCAAAACTTTAACCTGCATTAAAGAATAAAACAATCCAAGCAAATATTTAAGGATAATTCATCTCGTTCAGATAAAAACGAGGTTAACAACTTCCACATGGTATACAGTAGTTTAATTATATCTAAGTCTTGCATGTTTAAAGGAAATGATATAATAAAGTGCTTTTATAAACGTGCAAAACATACACCATAATATGCATCAATAACAAGTGCGGAGCCTACATGTTTTACAGTAAACAAAGCTAATCAGTCATAAAAATTTAATTTTCAAATGAGGTGTTGCATTTCGACAGCCTTGTTTTTCAAAATGCCGATTTCACCGCTTTAAATTCATCATGTTCCTATTTCTCTTGTAACCGCCTCGTCATTTACAAAAAATAATGAGAACATTGCTACCACTACCAATAATAATAACGTTAACATACGGCATACACCTTCCAATACTGAGGATATAAAATACAATCCAATTTACCGTTTAGTAAATTCACACTTCGTACCTCGTGAAATGCTTCATTTTTAGTTTTCTGAAAAGAAAACTATTGTGCCGGCTTTGTCTGTCCGTCTGCACTTTTTTCTGTCCGCCCTCAATCTTAAAAATTACTGAGGCTAAAGGTCTGCAAATTGCTATGTTGATCATCCACCATCCAATCATCAAACATGCCAAATTACAGCCCTCTAGCCTCGGTAGTTTGTATTTTACTTAAGGTTAAAGTTGGCCATGATCGTGCTTCTGGCAGCGCAACAATACAGGCCACCACGGCCAGCTGAGAGTTTCATGGGCCGTGGCTCATACAGCATTATACCGAGACCACCGAAAGATAGATCTATTTTCAGTGGCCTTGATTATAATCTGTACAGAAAACTCGATTGCGCCGAAGAAACTTCGGCGCATTTTTTACTTGTTAATTATAATAATGTTAATTTCTTTATTTAACCAAAGTGAAATAGGCAGAAAAACATAAACTCGCTTGAATTCACATTACTAGCGATATCGATAAAGAAACTACGCTATTTCTCTGATCCACTCCCAAACAGCTCCTCGAACGCCCCCCCTCCCCCCCCATTCTTTTGTCCCAGGAAAGACCTTTCATATAGTGATGGAAATCCTCCCGACAACCCCTTTTTCGAACTCTTCATATCCATTAATATCATTATAGGGCTTTTGAATTCAATGTATTCTTCAAAAACTTCGTTCCGCCGTGTCTCCTAGCGAGGATTCCCTCCCTCTCTTTCTCTCTCTATCTCTTTCTCCATCTTCGTCTCCTCATGGCCCCCTTCTCTCACTCTTGCCTTCTCTCTAACCCCCACCCCGTCGCCACCTTTGCTGTCCTCTCTCTCTCTCTCTCTCTCTCTCTCTCTCTCTCACCCAGGCTCTTGTAAACCACTTAGGAATCTTAATTACCGTCTTAATCTGCTCTTAATTTATACATGATACTTGGCTTCACCGGGATCGTTTAGGGGGCCGGTCTTTTTTCTTTTCTCTTTTTTTTTCTCGTCCGGACTAATTGGAGAGCTCGATTTTTCTCTCTCTTAAGGACGCCGAAGGGACACCAGATGATTGTTTGTTAGGATTTTAGAGGATCGGGGGCGGGAGAGGGGGGCGTAGGACCCTTCTAGTGGCCTCCCACCCCAGTCCCCCCGTTCCCTTCCGCAGCCACTCGTCACTGTTTGCAGTGTTATTGATACTTTTACAGTTTATCCTTGGCCGTCCGTAGTGTTTGTTGGGGGGGAGTGAGATATTTTTTGACTCTGTCGTATTTATATTTCACTACGGTTTTGTTCTTCGGGGGTCCATATTCGGTGGTATTTTTGAAGAAGGTCACGGATCAAGTGGCCAGGTCAGGATTGGAAGGTAAATACCTCAATGCGGATATGTGCCACCACAAGTGGCAAAAAGGCGGAGGGGTGTGTGCGTGTGTGTTTGTGTCCGTGTGTGTTTGCTTATGGAGTTTTCATGCAGTGGGATTGGAAAACTCCTCTGTAGGGAAGGAGAGAGAAGGAAGCGGTGGGGAGGAAGGAGCGAGGTAGGATGGAAGGAAAAGCAAGTGGTACTGATTGAGAAGAATAGCTACCCAAAAACAGGCGTGAGAAGATAAGCATGAGACTAAAAAAGAACGGTACGAGAGAGAGAGAGAGAGAGAGAGAGAGAGAGAGAGAGAGAGAGAGAGAGAGAGAGAGAGAGAGAGAGAGAGAGTAATGGTAAAGGAGGATTTTAAAACGATACAGTATTCTGGTAGTATTGTAGAAAAAAAAATTTTTTTCTGAGTATTTATGAAGTGATAGTCATTTTCTACTCAAACGCCTCTGTCACCTCATTTCCAACGGTAACCCTCCAAAACAAAACTGTGGACGCGTAGAGATCGTGAGATTTAGAAATCGGACAAACAGTTGACCCACAGGTTGCCAAACACGATAAAGAAAAATAAACCTCATTGAACATGGCTGAAGTTAACCACAGGAAAAAATTACAGTGATGAAAAGCTAGCAAAGAGGGCATATATAAATTATATGGCCTCGTTTTTCGTTATCCTTTTAACAGAACCTTAAAAACTCCAGTGTGAAATGTTCGACTTGGGAAAACGAAGAACACAGAGGACAAGAGTGACCATGCATGGCGCAGAACGCATATTAATCAAATACGTATGGAAAAGCGGAAAAGAATTGCAGGAATTTACGAAGAAAGAAAATGGCAACAGAGAACGAAGGAAGAGTCAGGAGTTATAAAGATGGTAAAAAGAGACTGCAGAGACGGCAGGAAACCATTGTTTGAAGGCCCTGAGAAATGCTTAAATGATGGAAGAAAATGAGAGACGGGATTTATCATTGAAGAAAGGTAAGCAGAAAGATCACGGTAAGAGAGATGGAAAGTACAGAACTGGGAAAATACACCTGGATTTACTGCATTATACAGGAAGATACATAAACCAGAAAAATAAAAGATATATAAATCCACTGAGATCATTACAAAAATATAGACTAAATAAATTCAGAATGATTTAGGCGTACGAAAAAACGGACTGGAAAAGATAAAGGACGGGAAAAGAATATTCTGTTACGGCAGATTCGAATGACTATAAATGGGAGGAAATATAAAATATTCACATCATCAATGAATAAATAAACTATTCCAAAAATACTAATTCATTAATGAACGCAGGAGGAAGAAAGAAAAAAAAAAAAAAAAAAAAAAAAAAAAAAGGGGGTCGGTATTTCTGATAAATTTGTCTTTTCCTCTAAATCTTAAAGACGTGACTCACTCGGAAATAAAGTTGCTGGTTTTACATGAGCCTTTCGATCTATTGTCGACTAGTGTTACATGGACCATGGCATATATTATATATATATATATATATATATATATATATATATATATATATATATATAAAATTAATTTACCGTTTGGTATATGGCGAAACGTAGACAAAAACTAAATTGGCTCTGCCATGCAAGACATTACAATTACACAATGGTACATTGCACGTATCTCATGAAATGTGAGTTCAAGGACATGTATGTGAAGTTTTATTTGTTTCAAAATCCTTAACAGCACAAAAACACACCGAAAATCTAGTGAATAATAGTAATGAAATAGTAAATGGTCGGTTTAATTTATACCTAAAGATGAAATATGGACGTGAATCATCTGGATGGAAAAGGGTTCGACAAACGGAACCAAGAATTTGAATATTGAATAAGTTTCCTTTATTCAACTATCGAAATCAAATCGTTACGAAAAGTGCCTATATATATAGACATTTCATAAACAGGAACATATATATACACACACACATTATAAATGTACACACATGTATATACACATATACATGTGTTTGTATTTATGTACAGAATCTTTTTGTGTGTGATTCCGTTTATAAAAATCTTGGTACTGCTTGTCGAAGCCTTCAGTGTGCGGATGTTTCACACATATATATTTCATGTTTAAATTGGAATCAAAAACCGTTTCACACTTAACAGTCACCGAATTTGTTACGAAATTTTCAGGCTAGAAAAGCTTCACATAAATTCTCAAGTCTCATAATTGTCGATGGCCACTGGTCTTCCTCCTTAGGAGAATCTTCCCATTATTCCTTATGTACGTATAAATATATATATATATAAAATGACATAAACACAACAAGTAGTTATGTAAGCCCAGGTAAAGAAAAGGAGGACCATTCAAATATAAGAAATCCCCAGACATTTTTGTTTTAGTGATTAGCCATAAGGGCTTTATAGTGCAGCAGATAATTGCATATTTCATAAGAATCGTTCAGATAGTGAAACAAGCATGAAATTTTGCACAAGTGCTCTTTAAAGTTCCTCTATCAGAAAAGGGCGCTGGCCACGCAAAAATTTAATATGGCGGCCAAATTCCAAGATGGCGGCCAGTATCGACAGATTTTGGCTAATTTTTCACTAGAATGGCATGTATTTGTTTCTAGTAATATGGTAAAGCTCTTCCATACTATTTCTTGTAGAATATTATGTTTCTGTAGCTTCCCAGTACAGTTTACCTTTAAATATGGGGGCTATATGGCTGCCAAGAAAAGGTAGAAACAATAATTATAATGAGAAATAATGCCCGTTCAACAATTATCGTTTTAAGCATGGATCTTGGTTTCTGTGGTTTTAGATCCTAATGAGGCCATCTCTTTCGAATAACTCATCAATTTTGAAGGAAAATTAATAAATGTAAAAGAGTGTATGTCTGCACACAACCAGGCACACTGGTGACATCACTGCTGTGTAACTCAGCATGGGGTTCAGTGCCAGCTAATCCAGCTTTACTAATCCTGTAGTCTTAGACTAGTAGTTGTAGTATAGTTTAGTTTAGTGTCCCAAATGCTTTCTAACAGCCCCAGACCAGCTATAGTTAGATAGCCGCACCTGAATAGACAGGATGTGCCAGCGCGGGAGAGCCGAGTTGGGGGTATGGGGGCTGTACATGATGGTTCATGTACTTACCCGGATGGTGTACAGATCACACGGGACTTAAATGGCACTGATGAATGATCGGCTAGGTGTAGGAGACCGAACCTAGTTGAATCCCATACAGGAATGTGTGCTTTGTTTAAGGTGGTAAAAGGATAACCCTCGGCCTTAATCAAAAGTGAAATCATGGCAGAATGTGATGCCAATCCAATATTGAGCAGTAGAAAACAAACTGGAGTTTGTGTTGTCTTTGTCAGAAGGACAAAAGAGGTGAGCACTTGACATCACTCCAAGTCATCATGTCCTAGACCATGATGGGTACACAATGCTGGCAAGGAACATTCCATGTTCAGTGAAATTAATGAAATGCCACTGATAATGGATCCAGCAAGGCTGATGAAGGTGATGGCATAGAGGCCACTCTCAGGAAAATGCAGCAAAATACCATGTGAACTGTCGCTTGTTGTTTAACAACACTAAACTGGACCGTGCAAGAAAGCGACAATCCAATGACCAGACCAGCAACACTGAGACTAGTCGTGCAAAACTGCGCCGAACCAGTCATGACAATGAAGTTTGCATTTTCTGTGAGAAAGTGGCACCTGCATCTGATCTCAGACAGGCTAGTACTAAGGGCCTTGACTTGAAATTGCGTGAATGTGCAGAGATACTTAGTGATGGCAAGCTCCTTTGCTGTTGACTGGTGGGGATGTCATTGCACAGGAGTTTAAGTATCACCATGCCTGTCTTTGTGCCCTACAACAGAAAAAGGTCCTACCTGAGGAGCCTTGAGAAAGACCAAGGTAGCACTGAGTCAGAATCAGATGTGTATCCACTAGTTCTGTCAGAACTGATGACATACATTGTTGAAAACAACCTTGTTCAGATGATCCAGTCACATTTCTGGCTGGCAGATATTTGCCACCTCTACCAACAACGTCTGGAACAATTAGGTGTAGAGTCACCAGTGTAAATTCCACGAGACTCAAAGACAAACTTCTGGCAGAAATTCCAGAACTTGAGGCTCATAAATCTGGCAGAGATGTATTACTTGCATTTCAAAAGGATGTGGGAAAAGCACTTGCTCAATCATCTGATCTTTCAGAGGCAGTTATCATTTAAAGCAGCAAATATTCTCAGAAAGTCTATACTTGATCATCAGTCACGGTTTGATGGCACATTTTCTGAGGCTTGTGTACGAAATTCTGTGCCTCCTCTCCTGCTCCAGTTTGTAGGGATGGTTGAGCATGGGGCTGACATCAAGTCACAGTTACGATTTGGAGCATCAAAGTCAGACCAGGCCATTGCACAGCTCATGCAGTTCAACTGCTACTCCTGGATACAAAGAGGGAGCAACAACTCATAGACACTCCAAAGACAGAGAAACACCATTCCCAGTCTACATGGGACTCAGTTCATGCCAAAACCAGGAAGAGAAACCTGGGTTGAAATGCTACATCAGTATGGCCTCAGTATCTCTTATGACAGAGTACTGGAGGTCTCTGCACAGTTAGGGAGATGCCACAGTTAGCAAATATGTGGAGGAGGGTGGTCTGTCCCCAGTACTCAGTGGAAAGGGTTGTTCACCACTGCAGTGATGGACAACATCGACCACAACCCATCTGCAACTACTGCCACTACCTCCTTCCATGGAACTAGCATCTCCATATTTCAGCACCCCACCAAGGAGAACACTGGACAGGAAAGACAGCAACTAAAGTTTGCACCTGAGAAAGTGAGGTCGGTGCCTGAATTGCAGGACACATTCACAAACACACATTCACAAACGAGAATCAAACATTCCCAGCTTCCCTTAGTGAGGGTGGTAGGCTGAACACATGTCAGAAGTCTCAGCTGACCTCGGTCCTGGAGAGTCATGTTACACTAGAAGACAAAGAACCAAAGACTGATGTCCTCATTGTAGATGGATCAGCTTTGGTCCATGCCTTGCCACCAAAGAAAGGAAAGACCTTTGAGGGCTATGCACTTTGCGACTTCTTGCCTGTGATACAATCCTATAGCAGCAAGTACACATCATCACATCTTGTATTTGATGTATACAATACATCCAGCCTCAAAGCTGAGACCAGGCTCCAACGTGGTCAAGGGGGAAGGCGCAAGGTGACAGACAAGAACACAATTCCATCCAACTGGCGCAATTTCCTAAGACACGATGCCAACAAGACAGAGTTGTTCCAGTTCCTGGCAGACAAAGTTGCCCAGATGTCTGCCACAAATGTTGTCATTGCCATGAAAGGGTCTGCTGTCCTCAGCACTCATGAGGCTAGTCTTCAGGGACTGGAAAAGTGCTCATGAGGAAGCTGACACCCGCATCTTTCTCCATGCCAAATATGCCACAGAACATGGAGCCAAGACCATCACGGTTAAAGCAAATGACACAGATGTTCTTGTCGTTGCAGTCAGTGCTTTCTCCACTCTCCACAATCTAGGGCTAGAGAAGCTATGGTGGCATTTGGCCAAGGCCAGAGCCTGCGCTGGATTGCTGTGCATGACCTGTGCAACTCTCTGGGCCAGGAGAAGGTGAATGGCATGCTCTTCTTCCATGCGTTCACAGGCTGTGATACAGTGTCAGCCTTCTCCGAGCAAGGGCAAGAAGACCGCCTGGCAGACATGGAACATCTTTCCAGAGGTCTCCACTGTGTTCTCCAAACTG
Organism: Macrobrachium rosenbergii; assembly: GCF_040412425.1. Taxonomy (NCBI): domain Eukaryota; kingdom Metazoa; phylum Arthropoda; class Malacostraca; order Decapoda; family Palaemonidae; genus Macrobrachium; species Macrobrachium rosenbergii. Next base: position 10,947,566 of record NC_089782.1, read on the forward strand.
AGTCACTACCCTCTCAGAGTGGAAGAGAGTGACCTGAAGGTCCTGGAGAGGTTTGTCATACTTATGTATGAAAGATCCAGCACTGCTGGCACTGTGGATGAGGCTAGACTTGATATGTTTGCCAGAAAACAAAGGGCATATGAGGCCATTCCACCAACCAGGGGAGCTCTCCTCCAACACACCAAGCGTGTTGCGCACTCAGGCTGGTTGTGTGTGGGGCAGGCCACCCAGTGTCAGCCACAGCCAGAGAACCCTGCTGAGTGGGGATGGCAAAGTCTGTGAAGCATGGCAAGTCCTCTGGACAACCAACTCGCCCTTAGCCAAGAGTTGCCAACAGCTTACCAAATGTGATGCAAAGCAGGCTGTCAGGAAAGGTGCAAGTGCTACAAGCTGGGTCTTCCCTGCACAGCTCTGTGCACTTGCAAATGTGAAGTCTAGATAAATATTGCCCTCTCTTCAGTAGATAATCTAGCTTGAGCATCCAACGTGTCATGCTATGCCTACCTTCTTATCCTCGAATTTTTTCAAAGGTGTAGGTTGAGAGACCTATACATAGATTGGTTGCGTTTAGTCCGTATTTCTCTTCTTTTCTTTTATGGTTACAGTCTTAGACACAATGTTGTATGTGACCATACCATTACTATTTCAGTTGAAAATAGCATATTAGTTAAACTGTCTGATCACATGAATATACCATTAAATAAAACAGTTGGTCTCTATGTCTGCTAGCGCTGTGGATAGAAAAAAACTTTATGGCAACCATTTTGTACGCCATCTTGTTACAATTCATTTAGTAGGGTTTTCAATAAAATGTGTGGTATGGAACATTTTTATAACCTAAAAGTCGAGGTTTAAAAAAAAAAAACTGGCATATTCCATCCAATAGATGCTCCCAAACCAGTGAATTAACATAGATGGCGGCCATTTTGAAAATAGCCGCCATCTTGGATTTTCAGGTGGCCAGCGCCCTTTTCTAAGAGAGCGTAGTCTTAGGAATGTTTGTGCCAAATTTCATGCTTGTTTCACTATCTGAACGATTTTTACAGCAATCTGCTGCACTATTTAACACAAGTGTAGTTTCCGCAAGGATACCCCAGTTTCAAAACAATGACTGACAGCTAGATTTACTGCGTAGTCCCGCGTCACAACTCCTACAGGAATATGGCGTAGATGGAAAATGACCTCTTAGTGGATGTTTTCAAATTCTCCGTGGAGTTATGTTGTACTCCCCGCTAATTTGAGCTATAAACATTAACACAATTTCAGAAAATCATGATACAGTTTGAATTTTGGGGAACTAGTGAGAAAGAGAAGTTCTTCCTTTTCATTTTCAGTTAGTGTCAATAAATAAAAACAACTTTAAATTCTGTAAGGGCCATTTCCAACAGCCTGTCTCAGGGAACAACAAACAAGTTCTGCAAGACAAGAACGACATAATCACCGGTCGGCGCTCTGTCGTCTCCAACTCGAATCTCCTCTTCCTAACACTTCTGAATATTGATGCAGCGGCGCTGGCCTTTTACGTCGTCGATGTGAATCATAGAACTGGGAATTAAAAAACCTCCTTAATGGGTGTCGAGTGCGTTCCAGACAACGCATTTCGACCGGATAAAGTGATTGATACATTCACCTATTCAATTTGCAATCACAGTGTCTCCAGGCAATGGCATGCATATTCATCACAGATGAAATCCGGCACAACCATTTTACTTTTTCCTCCCCTCATTATTTTGAGACATCCCCCTTCCTCTCCCACTTCCCCTTCCCCAACCTCTCCTCTGTTTTATCTTCTATCACCTTATTATTACACTGTTAGCACATGTTTTCCCTTCCCTTTCCATCTCAAGAATTAGAGACGCCAAGATTTGATATTCCAAAAAAGTTGGCTAAGTTTTTTTTTTTTCTCTTTTTTTTTATATAACATATTACCCTACACTAATGGATATTTAAACTTTGGTTTTTATGCAAAGCCCTGGCCTGGGAAAGTTGAGTCTTCCAAGTTGGGAGGCCCACTATACTTAGAAAGGCTTTGTAAGTAACTCTCTCTGGTTTCAACATTTCAGCAGCATCAAGGAGAGGAAGACAGGTTAATAATAATAATAATAATAATAATAATAATAATAATAATAATAATAATAATAATAATAATAATAATAATAATAATAATAATAATAATAATAATAATAATAATAATTGTACGTTTGGACGATAAAAGATGAAAATTTGTATTTATTAAACGTTGCAGTAATTCACGGGATTTTTCATTTCTATTCCGTAATAAAAGGAAAATTCCGAAAATAGTTTTACATTATAAGTTTGTTTATACATATGTATATGTATGTACGTATATACTCACACAACTGTATAATTCACCACATGTCAAACCACCAAACTCGTCTAACTACCAGGTAACCAATTCAACAAAGGCCAACAAAGGGTTTTAAAGGACTGCCATTCGGCCTCCCACGGGAATCGATCCCGCTGAAGTGGAGAGTCTACTATATGATAATGATAATAAACATACATACATACTCACAAAAACCCATGTATGTATATACTTGTGTATATATATATATATACATTACATACGATTTCATATATATATATATATATATATATATATATATATATATATATATATATATATATATATACATTCACAATATATATATATATATATATTATATATATATATATATATATATATATATATATATATATATATATATGTATATATATGTATATATACATATATAGTATGTATATAGTCCCCACGTAAAGTACAGTGTAGAAAGACTGAAGCCACCGGAGCCACAAGTACAAAAAATAGAGCTCAATGAAATTCACCAGTAATGCATTTGTAAAACTGTAACCTTATTTAGAAAAACTGCGAGGAGAAAGCCTTTGGACAGAATAATACCAACCTCACATTTTTTTTTTTTTTTTTGTATGTCACACACGACATTTCAAGAACGCGGGAACAGTACTCGATGAAACCTGGCAAATGCATTCTTTAAGTTATTATCATCCTTGTTAGATATTTTAAGAGAAATCCATAAGGTATTGATGAGCCGTTACTATGAAAACCATCACAGCCCTTGCGAAATCAGGGATTTCCGAAGGCCTAAAAACATCACATCTGACTTGTGCTTTTGTGGTCCCTTTTAAAAATGTGCGGTATCCTTTTCATATTAGAAGTCTACTGCCCAGGTATAATCAATTCATTCGTTCGCTGAAGAGACTTGCCGGGGGTATGCTCCCTATCAAGTGCAGTTGTTATATAGAAAATCTATTCATATTTTGGTGGTTTACTATCTTATTCTGTGGTATGCATAAGGAATAACTGACTGACTGACTGGGGTACGTAGACTGATGTATGAAAGTGTTTCCAGAACGGCGGTAAAATGAGATTGGCAGCTTAGCAAACGACAAATGATTTTATAGATTTGTCTACATTCATTCATACAGAAATGCACACTTCCAGAAACAATGCATGTCATACACACAAAATGAATGACAATTTTATATCACACATGATGAATCTAAATACATAATCATTATTCAATAATATATAGGCGATATCTTTTTTTACAGCAAATTATGGGAGAATAAAAACTGTCTCCATTCCACGAGCCACCAATAATTCAAGACGGCAATAACCTCTAATCAACAGGAACTTAAGGGTTCGTAATCTGGTGCATAAAAGTGAAAAATGTAAAAAAGAACGCTAATGTCATGTCAAACAACGGTAAAAATACTCACTGAAGCTAGAGTACATTAAAAAACAAAATGCAGTGATATCGTTCCGTAGATCGTTAGGATGAACTCATTTCCCATATTAGTATGATAATCGCATTTTACAGATTGGTCGGATAATTTCATTTTACAGCTACGCTAGATAATCACATTTCACATTTTTCGGAAGACCTCATCTTATAGTGTTGGGATGACATGATTTTCAATATTGGTATGATAATCACATTCTGCAGATTATTAGAATAATTCAATTTGCATCTTTCCAGGATAATTCTTTTCTGCACACTATTGGGAAGATCTCTTCTCAAAATCATTGTCTATGAAATAAATTTTGCTTGTGTCGCTGAATTTCAGGCGACACTTTCAGCTACAGTTCTGAGAAGTATAAAAATTAAAATATCCAGCTCTGTCCCACAGTTCTGATCCTGAAATGCTGGTAGTAACTTTCGAGTTATAAAAGAATTAGAAAGGAATGCGGAACAGGTTTCCAAGATTTATAGCGACGGAGAAGGGAGTAATTAATACTGATTGCAGTATCTGACGCATTAATGTAAATTTATACTAATTATAAACTGTTGCCTATTCATATTTATACAGGTCGAGGAACCTGTAAAAATACTTAAAATAACTTGTTAATTGAAGAAAAATGTGATGTTCATGATGGATTACATAAGAAATATGTAGTGAATCAAAAACTGTGAACTTAGAAATTAAGTTCAGCAAATGAAGAAGATATCTAACGTCGTCATTCTATGACTGAAGAACACAGTACCTTAAATACGATTAAAATAATCTTACCAATACGAGCTGAAACTTTTTTGTTTCACTGTATTTTTAGCCTTGACAATAATTACAAAAACGCTCACAAATATGAAATAACGGAAGAAATTTAAAACGCAATTTTTCATTTCAGAGAGAGAGAGAGAGAGAGAGAGAGAGAGAGAGAGAGAGAGAGAGAGAAATTCTCGAATACTCCAGCTACATAATTTTGATCTTAATATGCCATTTACAAAATTCTTTTAAAATAGTCTTCAAGCAGCACTTATCAACGAAATAACGTGTGTGTGTGTGTGTGTGTGTGCGTGTGTGTGTGTGTGCGCGCAAGGCAGCACATTCCCTACGAGACTTATTTTCTCCATCCATTTCCTAATTTAGCCTTCCTTCGGGACCCTTAATAGGATATGACATTTTAGGAAACTTTATGGATCCATCACGTAAGGCAACTTGATTAAAGCAAATTTTCCATTTCCGCCCACAACTGTCATAATTTCCCTCATTCAAGGCAGTACTTCCCTACACGCCCCCCCTCCCCCTCCTTCTTCATCGACTTAACCCTCCATGTCTGTCTCTCTCCCTTTCTCAAGGTCTATACTCGAAGACGGAGGTCAGGAGGGAAATTCTCATTTTCTCTGCATATCTCTCTCTCTCTCTCTCTCTCTCTCTCTCTCTCTCTCTCTCTCTCTCTCTCTCTCTCTCTCTCTCCTCGACCAATGTCTACTGCATAAGATGGGTGCAGAGGAGGAAATTTCAGAGAATTTTACTAATCTCTAATAAATAAATACCCTATATATACAGTATATATATATATATATATATATATATATATATATATATATATATATATATATATATATATATATATATATATTTATATATGTGTGTATATACACACACATATATATATATGTATGTATATATATATATATATATATATATATATATATATATATATATATATATATATATATATATATATATATATATATATATATATAATCAGAAAGCTACAAACGTCCTTTAATATCCAATTCACTCTACCTCGGAAGTAATATATTTTCATATATATACTGAAGGGGAATTTTTAGGTGATAATAAGTCACCGTCCGTGGATCGAACCAGCGACGGACGGGGAATCAGGACTACAGTGATACACTAACCAGTCGGCCACAAGAGAGGTATAAATGAATACCATCTCCCATCAGCCCACCCGTCGAACTCAGGTGTTTTGCGTTTGGAACGGCGATATCCACCACCTCTGCCATGTTGGCCGTGTAGTGCGTTTGTCGCACGTAGCCATATTATGACTATTTATCACATCACCGTGATTCATATACAATCAGAAAGCTACAAACGTCCTTTAATATCAATTCACTCTACCTCGGAAGTAATATATTTTCATATATGTTACCGGAAGGAATTTTAGGTGATAATAAGTCCACCGTCCCGTGGGATCGAACCAGCGACGGACGGGGAATCAGGACTACAGTGACACACTAACCAGTCGGCCACAAGAGAGGTATAAATGAATACCATCTCCCATCAGCCCACCCCGTCGAACTCAGGTGTTTTGCGTTTGGAGACGATATCCACCACCTCTGCCATGTTGGCCGTGTAGTGCGTTTGTCGCACGTAGTATATTATGACTATTTATCACATCACCGTGATTCATATACAATCAGAAAGCTACAAACGTCCTTAATATCAATTCACTCTACCTCGGAAGTAATATATTTTCATATATGTTACCGAAGGAATTTTAGGTGATAATAAGTCCACCGTCCCGTGGGATCGAACCAGCGACGGAGGGGGAATCAGGACTACAGTGACACACTAACCAGTCGGCCACAAGAGAGGTATAAATGAATACCATCTCCCATCAGCCCACCCGTCGAACTCAGGTGTTTTGCGTTTGGAGGCGATATCCACCCACCTCTGCCATGTTGGCCGTCGTAGTGCGTTTGTCGCACGTAGCCATATTATGACTATTTATCACATCACCGTGATTCATATACAATCAGAAAGCTACAAACGTCCTTTAATATCAATTCACTCTACCTCCCGGGTAATATATTTTCATATATGTTACCGAAGGAATTTTAGGTGATAATAAGTCCACCGTCCCGTAGGATCGAACCAGCGACACGGACGGGGAATCAGGACTACAGTGACACACTAACCAGTCGGCCACAAGAGAGGTATAAATGAATACCATCTCCCCCATCAGCCCACCCGTCCGAACTCAGGTGTTTTGCGTTTGGAGACGATATCCACCCACCTCTGCCATGTTGGCGTGTAGTGCGTTTGTCGCACGTAGCCATATTATGACTATTTATCACATCACCGTGATTCATATACAATCAGAAAGCTACAAACGTCCTTTAATATCAATTCACTCTACCGGAAGTAATATATTTTCATATATGTTACCGAAGGGAATTTTTAGGTGATAATAAGTCCACCGTCCGTGGGATCGAACCAGCGACGGACGGGGAATCAGGACCATGACACACTAACCAGTCGGCCACAAGAGAGGTATAAATGAATACCATCTCCCATCAGCCCACCCGTCGAACTCAGGTGTTTTTGCGTTTTGGAGCGATATCACCCACCTCTGCCATGTTGGCCGTGTAGTGCGTTTGTCGCACGTAGCCATATTATGACTATTTATCACATCACCGTGATTCATATACAATCGAAAGCTACAAACGTCCTTTAATATCCAATTCACTCTACCTCGCCGAAGTAATATATTTTCATATATGTTACGAAGGAATTTTAGTTGATAATAAGTCTACCGTCCGTGGGATCGAACCAGCGTCGAGCGAGGAATCAGGACTACGGTGACACACACTAACCAGTCGGCCACAAGAGGTATAAATGAATACCATCTCATCAGCCCACCCGTCGAACTCAGGTGTTTTGCGTTTGGACGGGGCGATATCCACCCACCTCAAGCCAGCGTAGCCATATGACTATGAACATCACCGTGATTCATATATGCTACAAACGTCCTTTAATATTGATTCACTCTACCTCGAAGTAATCATTTTCCGAAGAGAGATTTTTGTGATAAGCCACCGTCGATGGGGATCGAACCAGCGATCACGGGGAATGGTTACGCAGCCATCTCCCATCAGCCCACCCACGTGAACTCAGGTGTTTTGCGTTTAGGCGATATCCACCCACCTCTGCCATGTTGGCATCGCAAAACGTAGCCATATTATGACTATTTAAACGTCATATACAATTTAAAATCTTTAATTCAATTCTACCTCGGAAGTAATATATTTTCATATATGTTCCCCGTCCGCTGGTTGATCCCACGGGACGGTGGACTTATTATCACCTAAAAATTCCCCTTCGGTAACATATATGAAAATATATTACTTCCGAGGTAGAGTGAATTGGATACCAGACGTTTGTAGCTTTCTGATTGTATATGAATCACGGTGATGTGATAAATAGTCATATGGCTACGCACACAAACCACTACACGCCAACATGGCAGAGGTGGGTGGATATCGCCTCCAAACGCAAAACACCTGAGTTCGGACGGGTGGGCTGATGGGAGATGGTATTCATTTATACCTCTTGTGGCCGACTGGTTAGTGTGTCATCAGAAGTCCTGATTCCCCGTCGCTGGTTCGATCCTACGGACGGTGGACTTATTATCACTTCTTTCGGGTAACATATATGAAAATATATTACTTCTGAGGTAGAGTGAATTGGATATTAAAGGACGTTTGTAGCTTTGATAACATGAATATATTAAATGGCTCAGTGTTTTCAAGTCGCCTCACACAGTATGACCAACATTCGATCCCAAGGAATGGAAACGACTTAGGCCCTTTTTCCGAAAAAATCGCTCTGCATCTGCTGAACTAAGCAGGTACCTATAATATATATATATACTGTATATATATATACTGTATATAT
>NC_089782.1:10958537-10971037 GCF_040412425.1 Macrobrachium rosenbergii
TAATTAAAGGTATCTTCGTCTTACTCTTTCCCTCATATCTTTATGAATTGGTAAAAGAGAAAAAAAGCTAAGAGGAGGGGAAGGGGGAAGAGGTAGAAGGAGGAGAAGAGAAGAGAAGAGAAGAGAAGAGGTACGAAGTTACGATGTGCAGGTCCTAGTTGCTGTGCGTGTGAATGTGTAGAACATCAAATATGTGTTGAAGTAGTGCAGTTGGTAACATCATCCAAGCAGGGCACCTTTAGCATGAATAATGACAAAGCTTTTGGAAACTTCTTCAATAAGGGACGGAGGGAATCCTTTCATATTGGAACAAAACATGTATTTTAATGTTTTCAGTGTGTCTTTCATCTTTTCCCCCTTAAAAAGCCTTTTAACTCCTCATGTGGACTCCGCAATGTATCGCTCGGACCCGCTCTCACTTGCGTTCACTCTTGCCCTCTTGCAGGGTTCGCCTTTATTTAAGCCTAAAATGATTCCTTTCCCATCATCATCCTTAAATACGTCTCAACTTAGAAGTAGCGGCTTTGCTTACTCACGTCACGTTATACATAGGTCTCTGACTGGAAAAAGTCTACCTGAAAAGCCTGTATTCATCCGTTCATGAAAATCGCAAGCAATTCCTACTTGGTAACTGCGAAACTAGAAATGAAGATCATTCGACGAAATATTCCGGCAGGAGGCGAGTCTGGGCGAAATAAGTCTCTTAAGAAAACATTCCATTTTGGCGAAAACGTACACTGACTGACATGGATTTTTTTTTTATATCTTTTCATAATAAAATGCCATTTCTAGATCCAAAAGGAAACTGGCTAATGTGATAAGGAAAGACATTATCTCGGGGTAACTTTTGATCAAAAGAAAACGACGATTAAGCTGGTTAACGATAAACGAACCTCTCATACCAGATTATCATAATGATTACCCTGATGGAGAGAGAGAGAGAGAGAGAGAGAGAGAGAGAGAGAGAGAGAGAGAGAATTTCTATCCTAGGGTGAAATTCAAAAAGGAAGCCTTCAATCCTACCCTTAAACCAATACGTACATCAGAACATCACATCAGGATGACGACAGACCGCCAACGCGACGACAGACCGAAGGAGAAGCGACGAGCGACGACAGCGCTATAACCCGCCTAACATTAACATGGTGTAAGAGTATTTCTGCGACAGCCGTATTTAATACCTGTCTATTTCCATAATGCATTGCTTAATATCAATATTAAAGGACATCAAAGGAATTACTCCGGCTTTTAGCTCGATTAAAATGAGATCAAGCCCCATGCAAGGTCTGTAGTTATGGAGGATGGCTTGTCTTCACTCGGGTTACCGTTATGAAGACGGGTTTGCAGGCGCGCGCGCGCAAACTCACCAGCGTGCATATCTGCGCTTGCGCGTGCAAAAGCTTGCAATACTTGCCTCCCATCGAAGCATTTATAATGCATAGGCAGGTTAGCCCTTCCATACATTCAATAACAGTAGAATTCACATAGGAACATTTGGACCCTTGAGTAGAGCTAATTTACTTTCAGTTACGTGTGTTCAACGTGTGTTCTTTTTTTTTTCTTAAAGAAAAGTTCAAAATTATATTAAAAAAAGATTAGTCGACCTTTTCACTTTTCTTAAGGCAAGAGTATTTGTAATGGGCAATATAATAAAATAATAAGGAGTCAATTTTATACACAATAATTTCAATCTCAAGTCTCCATCGTCACCGAGAGAGAGAGAGAGAGAGAGAGAGAGAGAGAGAGAGAGAGAGAGAGAGAGAGAGAGAGAGAGAGAGAGCAGATAAATCAATAACAAACACGAGAAAATTATGTAAACATACAAATCCATAAAATCACATCCTACAACGTGCTTCCACAGAGAGAGAGAGAGAGAGAGAGAGAGAGAGAGAGAGAGAGAGAGAGAGAGAGAATTTGACGCTACATTCCCGGTTCGTAAAATGAATACCTGGAATGGAGGTAATGCTGGACGGCAGGAGAGACTTTTACATAATACTATAAAGAAATAACTTACGAATTAACAGTGAATAATCTAAAATCCTTTTGATGTATCGCTGCTTAGTTATGATACTCGGTAAAGAGAACGTATTTCAGTTGTGATCTTTAATAAAAACGCCAATTGTTAATTAATAATAATGAATATGAGGGAGTTCTCAACTGATCTGAAGAGTTAAGCAGAGGTGCAGTGATAAATAAGTAAACGCTTTTAAATAACGTAGTGTAAAAAGATAAACTTAGATTATCCATAATACATGATTATCGTTTCAATACTAAATACTCTGTTAAAAACTGCAAAGAAATTTTTAAAAAATGAGACCTTTGTTATGCTGAAGGAATAAAAAAACCGATTTTGCAGAAGAATTACAAAAAAAAGAGGGAAATGTCTGAATAACAATAAAGAACATATGATATTGAAAAAGCCATTAAACTATATAATTCAGTAATTTGTCATATATAAAGCATATAATTAGAATGTGAATAAAATGACTCAGGATTTGGAAATATTGAGATACCCTACAACCAGTAAATACAATACAAGATTTTCATAATTTTAAAGTCAGGGAGGCTTTACGATATTCAGCAGATAAGCCATGTTTACCTTATGTTTCAACTGATATACTGTAGTATCAATAGAGAGAGAGAGAGAGAGAGAGAGAGAGAGAGAGAGAGAGAGAGAGAGAGAGAGAGAGAGAGAGAGAATTTTCCATGCTTAAACGTACAGAGCTAAATATACACAATAAGAACATATACATACGAATGTAAAGGAATATGTGTTCATAAAATTACTATTACACAGTAGTGTTTAAACGTTAACTGTACTTATCTTCCCTCTACGTAAGCCTTACTTAATGAACTCATGTAGTTGGTGCGGGCTCAATGTAGTGGAGTGAATCCGATAATAAGATCTACGGTTCACTGCCAGCCTACTGCCACCAGTCGACCCAACAGTTAATGAGTACCAGCAGAGGTTTAAATTTCAGAAAATATGGTATGGGGCTAGCAGCCTCATCTCTAAATATTTGCCGAGAACCGGGAGGGAAAGATTATGATTATGATTATGATTATGATTATATATATATATATATATATATATATATATATATATATATATATATATATATATATAATGCGTAAGTGTGCAGCGTATTGGTATAATACTTATGCGTGCATGTGCGCATCAAACATATGTATGGATATACTATCATATTACCGCCATCATCTTGACACTACAATATTACCAGGAAAAGGAAATCCTTCTCTGACATCTTATTAAAAAGCGCTCATATAAATTCTCAATTCCAGATCTTAAACAGTTTCAATTCAACCCGGAACGAATTCTCATCATCGTGGGACGTGATCCTGAATTAAAGTATCCAAGATATTTCTTTGGTCTATTTTTTCTTTATTTATTTCTCATACCGGTTTTGAGGTGGAGACAGAGCAAGGGAAAGGAAGATGATGAATGGAATGGGATAAGAAAGATTTGAGTTTCATTCTGTGCATAAGATATAATTCTCTGTTTTACTTTACTTTCAGCTAAAACAGCGAAAATTATATGCTCAGGGTTAAGCCGCACTCTGGCGAATCTGATTTATACCTAAATAACACAGCTCTTCTGAATGGAAACAAATCTGATAAACCCTCCATTCAGATCTGACCAGGCACCCTGTTCACATGGAGTGAATACAAGGCTCACTTTCCTCTTTTCAGGACCAAACACAGAACTGTCTGGCTCTCCCTTTTTCCTTCCTTTGCGCAAACAAGGGCGTTACTGTGCGCGAAACAAGGGTAGTCGGGTGAGGGGTGAGGATTCAATTTTTCGACAAACCAGTGGTAATCTATGGGCTGTAACATTCAGAAGGATAAAGTTCAAAGTAATAAATATCTCTGACATGAAATGTATAGCAGTCAAAAAGGGCATATAAGTGAAAAAAAACGGCAAAAAGGTAAAGCAAGTTCTAGATAAAAAAAAAAGGCAACAGATAATGACATACAAAAGGACACAAATAATACAGAAGTAACACAGAGGAGAAGGGAGCATGGCATTTCATGGCAGAATTGCACCTAACAGAGAATGAAAAGCATCACCATCAATTTCACCCCAGGAAAGAAATATTTCGATCCTGGTGCAAATCCTGCCCTAAGATTGGAAATATGGATCATCACATGGATGAATTTTGTCTAGAAGGTATTCCAGACATTTCTTCGAAATAATATTCCAATAATTGTAAAACATATCTGTAAAATGTGCCATTAATATTGTTTTCTCAAAGGATGGGAGGCCCTGTGAACTATAACTAAGATTTTAGCAACATGAGATGAAATTTCTTTTAAACGCTGTAAAAAAAATGAAAACCTTGAAGGCAACAAGAACCCCTATCAAATATTCAAAAACGTCAGGTACAGTGTGACCAATGAACAGTGATATATGGAGAAGGAGGATGACATGAAATAAAAAAATAATGAAGTTCTGGTCTTGCCAGAATAAAGCCTCATTCCTACCAGTACCATTTACTGTACTAATTTGCTCTAGACCCCTGTTAATGTTAGGGATTACTCATACCCCATTATACAAAGCAAATGAAAAAAAGAGCTGGATGATATAAATAATGTAGCATCTTACTTTTAAAGCCAAAAATCATGTCTTTAGCAACAACAGAAAGGTACCAAACCAGAGCTCTGCGGAATACCTCACATGGTAGGCCTATTGTCTGTTTAACATTCTAAGATCGCTGGGGTGTGGCCAGGAAAAGAATACAGTGGTGTCAAACGTCTCGTTATGATTAAAAGTTTTGCCTTGTTAGAGCTTGTTCAAGTGTAATTTAAAAAAAAAAGAAATGTTATTTTTTAAAGATAACACCGAAACATATTAAGCTTCACATATTTGCAATAAAAGCCTAATTTATCTGTATAAAAACAAAGAGACATGGCATAATTTTTGACCGCCGCTGCCAACCTCAGTTTCCCTGACACGTGGTCAGCGATGGCATTTATGGCCAGCTCGATCTAAAACAATAACAAGGTTGGTCACCTCAAGCAGCCAGTCACTGGACAGTATTGATAGCCCTTGAAGGGATAGCCAAAGAGGATCAAATCTCCCCATAGCCAACATGTGTACTCCCAGGTCAAATAAATTGTTTATAACATTTTAAAATATTTCATATTAAAGAAACAACAATGGTGCCCTGTAATTAATGGTTATTTATTGTTCTCTCCTAAATGATAAGTAGCTTATTTAACCTGCAGAGGCACTGAAAAAATACAGCCATGTAACCATAAATAAATGCTAATATGGAGTATGGACAATAATCAAATGGCTTGAAAAACCATTCCTGCCGAACCACCCACACAAATTTTAAGAGTGTTGATGCATTAAACACATTATGGTATTATTATAAGAACTACGATTATTATTTCCAAAAAGCACACAAAGACCGGAAAATCATTAAATAAGAACAACCAAAAATTACTCGTTGTTTCTTTAGAAAACGAAGTACAGTAAATGACAGATCTCCGGTAAAGCCATAAACAAGGGATTAACCTCGAGGGTAAGATTTAAAAGGATAAATAGATCTGGCAACGCTGTATTCTTCTCCTGGCCCCACCTTAGCGATCTTAGAATGTTGAACGGACTATAGTAAGTCAGATCTACAAGGACACTACAAATACCTAATCATTTTCACGTATGTAGATAAGTCATCAAGAAACAAGAGTGAAGATGCAAGGGCAAAAGTATCAACTTAAAATCACAGTAACTTGCGATCACATTACCCTTAATAACAAGCAAGTACCATAGTATTACGTATTTTATGATTATATGCACAACATGAAATCTCTCACACAATTACAAAAGATAAACTTATTAAAAATTTTTATCAGATAAAAAAACCCTTACAAATTTATTTAATATTCTTGGAGTAAACCAAATAAGTTAAGAACGGGCACAAGGCAACATGTATCCAGAAAAGGAGTTGGCGGTAGACTGAGAAGGTTCTCTGGAGTAGCCTTGCTCAGGTCCTTGGGGTTAGTTACAAGATTTCTACCAGTGGGCCATAAAGGAAGGATACTGGGTGTATTGAATCCAAAAATGGAGGATCTTGACTTGAACCACCAAAGAAAGTGATGAAATGTTTCATATTGTTTGCTACTGATGTAATTTTTCACAGTAAATTTGAATACCAAGTGCTGAAATTGTTTATTTATCAAGGCAGAATGTTTACGCAAATCAACAAAGGTTGTCATATTGAGAATTCACAGGGAGAAATGTGTCCAAGGCAACTGGTCAAAAGTGCCAATACGTTACAACAAAATGGGCTCTTAAACACGCAGAGACAGTGAGAATTTTGGTGGAAATCCAGAGCACACTGCTTTGCACTGAAGCTAACACAATAAGCAAATGATACCACGAGGGTCAAGTTATTTTTCACGGCAAACTTTACATGGCAGGCTACTGTAATCACCACTACTGGACTTATTACAGATATCAATACATATACTGTTAAAACTTTGTAACTTCAAGTTTCACGAGTCAAATTCACAGATCCTCTGGTGATTTATAGGGTAATATGATAGTCTTAATAAAATCAGACCTATCAAAAATTACTTTCAGAAGTAAGAGATTTGGACAGAAAACCCAGGTCATAAATGAAAATCTCACACTGGAGCAGCTCTGGATTTATTATAAGGCAATGAACATCAGACAAAACAACCTTAAATCCATTATCATCAAAGCAACTTGACTTGCAAAGACTGAACTCAAAGCCTAAAAAACTCAAAACATATATAGTGTCAACAGAAAAAAACACATTACAGCAACTAGTGTAAAAAAAAAAAAAAAAGATGACAGGAAAGCAACTTAAAATTCAATGCAAAGACCCCATAAGAGTGAGATGAAGCCCCATGTGCAAACAGTCAACATAGTGGAGTCGGTAAACCAGGCAAAACACAGGACTGTCACATCAACTGTGGAAGGATGGTAATAATGGGTTACAAGATTAAAAAGTAAAAAAGCAGAAAACGAGGAATTAATTGAGAGCAAAGCATTGTCCAGATAATCCATCAAACAACATTTACTCTCTAATTAGCCTGTCCGTCGCACAATTTGAAACACAAGATAATAAGAAAAGAAAATCAAGTGTCTTATTGTACCTTTATGTAGCCAACGTCAGTGTATGCAACTGTCGGTATGAGCCAGTACTAAATATATAAAATTAGAATGAATTATTCAATGAAAACATGCCTTGCTCTGTACCACCTCTCAACCAAGCTTTTAAATGAATTCATGACAGGCATCACTGAACCAAAATTTAATGAATTCTTCGATTTTCCCTAGGAAAATTTTTTAAAATATAATCAGAACACGGATAAAGCATGCACTGAAACAAAAAAAGGATAAAAAAATAAGGAGTCATAGACACTACAAACACTGGGCAATACATCACTTCAGAAAAGTAACGCAGTGTTTCAAGCTATGAGAACAATAAAGAAGTTTAATAAGCACAAAGACATATGGGGACTTTTGTTTGTTCTCTCTGTTATGACTGTAAGGTTATTGTTCACGTCAGACGGCGCACACAAACAGAATGAGATGAAAGAACAATGCAGGAACTAAAGCACTATACAACACCTCCAGCAACTCATAAACGCGCCTCTCCAACACACAAACACGATGGCGCGCTAATGCTTGCCATCTTTACGTCTTCATAGTTTATATTTATTTCAAAACACAACCCATCTGATATATCTGGTAGACTTATTATAAGCTTAAATATACGGTGTAGTATATATATACTGTATATTACAGGTATATATAATGTATGTATTTATACAAACTAATATATATATGTATACACACAAATAATTGTAACACCTAATAATATACCCATACACTTTTCATAAACAACAAAAACAGTCTTCTCATACACGCACATATACCTACATACTGCACATACAAATTACAGCGCACACAATACCTGCAATATCTTAAAGAGATGTTTTTCATTCTTAGGCAAATATGCAGAATTCGCGTCTCCCTTTCAACTGAGTCTATTTGTCAACATAAATTACATACTATTAGTTCCTAGAAAGGGACACAGCTCTCTGAAATGGAATCAACAATACAATACAGGAAAAATAAGAATCGTTTAGCCATGATTAATTGGAAGGGGAGTGGGGAGAGGAGGAGGAGGGTCGGGGTCACGGAGGGTGAGGAGGGGGAGGAGGACCGAGTTGAGGGAATTTAACAAGGGAGGGGAGTCACAAGAGGAGGGAGGGGAAAGGGAGGGGAATATGAGCTCGGACAATAGGGACCGGTATACACAAGTGCGGGGGGGTGGGGAGTGAGGGAGGTGGGGATAGAGAGACCCAATTCAGAGCTTGATTTTCTGAACCTAAACATTTGAGTAAAAATAGAAGATAAATAATGATCTGGCAGAGCAAACACACTTACATTTAATCTGTATTCATATTTAATTTTCATTAGTTACGCTGCCTGATCGAATGGAAATGGCAAACACAAGGGGATCAACAAACGTTTTCCTACTGTATCATGCAGCTTCCAATTACTTTCGGACAGACTACAAGGGATCTATTCAATGGCGGTTCCACCAAGTCCTTTCCCAGCACACAGTTTCTATTTGGATTCACATGGAATGGGAAATGAAATGCCAATAATAATAATAATAATAATAATAATAATAATAATAATAATAATAATAACTTCATCATCATTACTTGTAATTTTATCCATTCTTGTCTCTTTTGACATTTCTTATCTTCTAGATTAAATCTGACCTTCTTTCATTCCACGTTATCTAATTCAACATTATGATTTGAAACATCTACACACACACGCATAATTACACAAATTTCTATACCTTGATTTCTACGGGCTTGTTTCATTAATGCAAATATATGTCCATATATCAAATTAAACTACGCTTGAACTTATCAAATTAGCAAATATGATGATAAAAACTAATATCCAGTCCACCATCATTTGAGCTGAATAAGGGAGTGCAAACTATAATGGATTTTTATTTGCCATCTCTCTCTCTCTCTCTACACACACACACACACATTATTTTTATCTACCTATCTATACATAAATACTGTATAAAAGTATACTATACTTAGGCACTTGCGCACGCTTTCACCGGCTTATTCTGAACACACATCCAGTGAATACATAGGAATTTAAAGTTAGCTAATCAGATGAAGAACCACTATGTGCGTAGTCGTAGGTAGAAATAAAATAAGTGAAACACTGTAGTGGATAAATGCATGAAACGGTAACGGAAATTTTCATGAACGTACAGGAAGTCATTCACTGTAATATTTCATCACCATCCTTTCCGCCGTTATTTCTAGAACCGGCCCCGGTACATGATGTTTCCGGTTAATCAGTAGACTGGAACGACAACTAACGCGCGCGCGAGCGCGTATATATATGTATGTGTGTGTGTGTATATATATATATATGTATATATATATATATATATATATAAACTACTCAACCAAAACAACATAAAATAAGAAGACTTGTGGTTCCTAAACCTCAAGAGACTGAAGCTATTTGGAGATTAAACATTACCTTCTTAGTTGTCACTGAGATCCATCAAAGAGGGACCTGAAACGTGCGCAACACTATATAGCTGAACTCTTTACGGTCCATTTCTCTTAGCACGAAATTAATCTGATTTCCATGCTACGAGATTCTACGCATTTTCTTCACTGCAAGTGCACCTTACCTCTCCTAGTCAGGCTCACTGTATTTGCTTTTTAATTTTTCAGGCTACGGAAAGGGCATACGGAGTCACTTGTTCTTTTGTTTTTCTCTAGCTTGTTGCCTACAGACCCTTTAGACATTTTAACACTAGTAAACAAAACTAGGCTAAGAACTTCATTACTTAAAATAATTTGGCATGGCTTCACCTCCAATTCTGTCCCCTTTCTATTAAAAAAAATTAATCTGGGAAGGTATTCCTCCCATACAGCGAAACAATTCCTGGGTCCTTCTTTAGACTATAAATTTAGAATAATTCCACAATTTAAAACCTGTTCCTGTCGTCTTGTCCTCTACCATACAAATCCCAGAGACCAAGCAGAAAAACCAGTTTTCCATCCCGCCTCAGAAAATAGTCAGGATGCATACCCTTCTTCAGTAATTTGATGACGAACCTGTCACAACGTTCTGCCATTTTTTCCACAATCTGAGCGCATTAAGTACTCTGTCCTTTGTGATCACGAAGAATGCCACTGTTACGCTTATCCCACAATAAGGTCGCCACCTTGAAGCCTACAAGTCATTCTGGGGTTCTGAGTAAGGAACACTGGAAAGATGTTTGTTTCTGACATGGCCTGGCTAACTAACCCTAATGCCCGAGACTTGAGTCTTCTACTGTAAAACTTAATTCTATTTTCCTACCTGACTCCTCCACTTATAATTGTATCCATATTTAAAATTGAAATTGGAGACGTGCCATTCAGATGGGTGGTATGCAGTCGAAGAACTCTCGAGATCAGCTCTTGTGACAGTATCTGGAGGAAAATCTGAGTTGTTGATATGACAAGAGTTGAAATGAACACAAGGCCATTGACGAGACATAAAATCTTTTTAAGCTCTCCCAAGAAAGCACAGCTATATTAGAAGTTCCAAATAGTTCTGGAGGATTTGCATGCAGAAGACCATGTAACATCTAATGGAGATAGCCATTTTCTTATAAGCAAACTTATTTAGGATTATGGTATGATCCATTTGTAATAGTTGACCAAACACGTAGTTGTAGGCGTGAAGGGCTGTTTCAGCCTTATAGAAATTTAAGGGGAAAGCTTAAAACAAGCTTTAGACAAAAGTAGGAGGAGGTTTTATCTTGGAATTATTGAACACCACAAAGTTGTGTTTTCTCAGTTATAGGTATGATTATTTACCTTAATAATGTCCAAGAATTAAAAGAAATCTTATGGGAAAGAAGAATATGCAGAGTAAAAATAATATCCAACCCTGCATAGTCGTCTTCTCCCTAAGATCTCTTTTCTTAATTCTTGGAGATTATTAATTTAAATAATTATACCTATAACTGAGGAAACACAACTTTGTGGTGTTCAATAATTCCAAGATAAAACTCCTCCTACTTTTGTCTAAAGCTTGTTTTAAGCTTTCCCCTTAAATTTCTATAAGTTTGAAACAGCCCTTCACGCCTATAACTATACCTGTTTGGTCAACTATTACAAATGGATCATACCATATTCCTAAATAAGTTTGCTTATAGGAAAATGGCTATCTCCAATAGATGTTACATGGTCTTCTGCATGCAAATCCTCCAGAACTATTTGGAACTTCTAATATAGCTATGCTTTCTTGGGAGGGCTAAAAAAGATTTTATATCTCGTCAATAGCCTTGTGTTCGTTTCAACTCTTATCATATCAATTAAGATTTTCCTCTAGATACTGTCACAAGAGCTGATCTCGAGAGTTCTTCGACTGCATACCACCCATCCGAATGGCACGTCTCCAATTTCAATTTCCTTATATGTCGAAATACTTTTCAACTCGGTGTACGTCTAATATAGCCAGTTCCGACCACTTTCCCTTCAAAACTAAGAACTATTCTAATCATATACGTAATCACAAAACCCTATATTATTTTTCATTTCAAAAGCTTCAGTTCTTTCAATCTTCTCTAACTGTGGTTCAGACAGATTTGAAGTTTTTCCCTAATCCCGCCTCATGATCAAAAACAAAAATAATCAGGATGGCACTTGGGCAAACTGAAGTCATAGTCAGTCCAAAGAACAATCCACCCTACTGATTTAATAACAAAGCAAAATGCACTTCAGCTGAATCACATTTACTCCAATACACATGCACTTAACATTCAGCGGCACACCAGAAAAAAAACAAATATGTAAAAACGCCAACTAAAAACCCCAATAAAAATTTGTAACAAAAACAAATGCATATTTAAAAACAGCACCAAATACCATTTCGAACGAGCAGTTTCCAATTAGAGAATTTCACGAGCCAATAATAAAATCCGCGAGATAACAAGGAGTAGAAGCCTTGAGGAAATTAGCATATAAATGGCTTATACAAACCTGAGTCATGTGAGTGTCACAAACTGCCATAGGGAGGAATGTTATACGTGTACAACACATAAACACACACACACATACATACGTTTCACTGTTCTCGTAAACATATGCTTCTAAGAATTGGAAAAAATAAAGTGATTATAGATGAAATAAAATATGAGACTAAAATACGTACATCCGTGTGAATGCCTGTGCTATAAATGTACCAGGCGACGAAGGAATGTATGCATAAGTATGCATACGTATTCATAAGAGAGAGAGAGAGAGAGAGAGAGAGAGAGAGAGAGAGAGAGAGAGAGTTGAATGTAAAAATTTGATATATACAAGATATATAAATCTTTGACAGTTGATTAAAAATCATTTAAAAGTTTGGTATACACAAAGATATAAATTGCATATGTATATAT
>NC_089782.1:10976037-11073537 GCF_040412425.1 Macrobrachium rosenbergii
TTGTATATATGGGAAATTGAGCATAATGCATGAAAAGGAACAAAATGGTTTTGAAAGATAAAGGTTATACTATGAGATAAATACGGATGAACAGACGGAGAGGTAAAAGTGGAGGAAATAAGAGAAAAGGGTTAAAATAAAGGAAAAAATAATCATACAGATAAAAACATAAGAAAGCTATTGCAAATGAAGGAATGCCAAAAACGGGGACGAGGGAGATTGAAATGGAGGAAAAGGTGAAAGAAAAATAAAAGGTGGATCAAAATGGAAGGAAAGAAAATGACAAAGAAACTCACAGAAGGGCTTCATTAGCAATGAGAACCGACGACTTGGCTGACCGATGAAATATCAAGGAAAGACTAAGTACAAAGGTAAGGAAAGGGAAGGAGAAAAATTGAAAATGAGAGGTAAAAAGGTAAGGCAAAGGGTAAAAAAGAAAAGTGGAAGGTGATCAAAGCTAAAAGACAGATGAAAAGGGTTCGAGCGAGACAAATTTTGAAAAGATGCGGAATGGTGGGATGGCAAAGAGTAAATGATAAACAGAAGCAAGTGGAAACGCATAACAAGCTAAAGGACAAGAAAGCGTCGGGAGATTAAAGCAGCATTCATAAATCGAATTAAAGAGGGAGCGTAAGAAATGAATGCGTGCATAAACAGTAGAAAACTAAATTCTGAAAGGAACCTGTAAAACACATGAATGGAAGACAGGAAGGACTCATAAGAAAAGAAAGGGAGATGGGAAAACTGAAGACGATAACAAGGGAAACCAATACTAGAAGAATAACAGATTTAAAAAACTGTAAGGTGAGCAGCGTAGAGTAGAGAGAGGAAGAAATGAAAACAAAGAAACATGAATTGAAGAAAACCTATGAAAGAGAAAGAGGGAAAACAAAGGAAATAAGCTGTGGAATAGCCAGGACGTCGAAAGGTGGTAAATGTAAAGACTGAAGACATAAAAAGAAAATAGCTATGTTATGAAGTACAGTCAACTAATTTACAAAAATGAATCGCACATATGATGTACACCATACACATTATACGTACAAAATGTTTGCTGGTGTGTATGTGTCTGAGAGAGAGAGAGAGAGAGAGAGAGAGAGAGAGAGAGAGAACGCAGAATCTAGTAACACATGTGACAACAGGATACTGTTTATTTCCTAATTCAATGGACTTATGAATATTCATAAACACTGGGCTAAGCAGAGGTTTTCGTCCTCACCAGCTGCATCATTTTCATATAATCACTGAGTGGAATGTCATTCGCTGTGGAGAAGGAAAGGGAAAAGAATTTCACTTCAGACAAGCAAAAATGTGCACACTTTTGTGGAAGGCAAATTTAATGCAGAATTTAGCACATAAAAGCAATTCTCGTTTTATAAATGTCCTTGTTAATAGGCCTACAACCTCACGAAAAACTAAAAAAAAACTCTAGGTTACGCTTTTAACGTGTAGCTGTGTATCTGTGTTTATATGTGTGTATATATACACAAAATAATATGTACATATATACACATATATATATATATATATATATATATATATATATATATATATACTATATATGTATGTATATATATATAGATATATATATATATATATATATATATATATGTATATGTGTGTATGTGTATATATATATATATATATATATATGTGTGTGTGTGTGTGTGTGTGTGTTGCGCGAAACACGGCCTTAAAAGAAGCCCCGTTAGCTTCTTCCTTTGATAAAATCAATTTCTTGTTTACTAACAACCTCATTCAACATCAATCTACCTCAGTCGGGCGTTGCAACTGTCTTTCCAATCAGTTTCAAATTACTTCCGTTCAAATTTCCCACTAATTCTTTCCCACATCAATTCTCCTCTTTTTAAGAATCCAATTTTTTTTTCTTTCCCAAGTCACACGTCACTACCTACGACATCTGTGTGTACCACAGCATAACATCCTATCAATCAATTAATCTCTTGATTAAATTTTGAACTTGAGATACCTCTGTCTTCAATCTCTTTAATATTCAAGCTTTCTTTTAAAAGCGTCTCAGTGCTTTCACAAGCAATAATGTGATAATCAATAAAGGTTTGTAAATTTACTATAACAATGTAGCTAGTACTACCTTCCTGTTCAATACATCGAGCATCAGATGATTAGGTAAAGACAACAGTAGCAATACCGAAAACAATAAAATCTATAACAAACAAACGCTACAACACCACGCGCTCTCCAACGCTGCCACCTGTCGTACCAAACAAGAAAAAATGGACAAGCTACATCGGCCGAGCTATATACCGCTATGCATAACACAACGATAACTGATCCTGCAAGAGACAAACCGCAGACGACTATTCGTACATTCCTTTCCAACAGATCATTCCCATCGAGAAACCCTTACACGTTTTCAAAGACGTGACTGCTTCACCTTCTCTCTCACAACGATCCCCTGTCTTTTATATATTTCTGAAATTAACTGATCACATTATATGACTCCATAAAACTGACTTGTCAATATATACATATATATATATATATATATATATATATATATATATATATATATATATATATATATATACATATACAAACATGCTGGGCAGATACTCATAATATATAAGGCATTCTGAATTTCTCGCAAGTATCTACAGTATTACTATAAAATATTATGACAATTAACAACGTACGGTTTAGGAAAGTCCACCGACGGAAACATACAGAATAAAATCCCTTTACGTGATTGTAATTCATTGTACATCAGACAAGAAGGTAAAGACGTTACCAGATTAAACACTGACATTATGGAGATGGTAAATACCCGAAGGCCTCTTTATTTGGCATCAAAGCTCCAAAGCCAGTGGGGACGGTTAATGAATGAGTGAATGTGGTTGGCTTATATGGGTATTCACGAGTAAATCGTATGAATGCCTGACTGCATGACGACACAAAAGGTGATATGCAGAACGTATGAAGAAAGTGAGATATCCTGAGGGCCAGCAGAAAGTGTCTAAGGTAAAAGTTGGCGTGAACGAAGCGATTTCGAGATCACTCTCTTTTTTGGTGGTGAAACGTGGATGTTTGATATGACTGTAATACACAAGGAGAATGTTGTTGAGATGAAGTGTTTCCCCAATATATGTGGGTTGAAAAGCGTGAAATTGAAATGCGCTATAACCATAGCAGCGCTAAAGTTAAATCAGTTATTTAAGATGATTTGGTCCTGTGTACAGTCTGGAGAACGACAGAAGCGAAAATGGGGTATAGTTTACAATTCCTGGAGGAACGACTGAATGTGTATGCATGTAAATTACAATATGTGTGAATGTTGATATATATATATATATATATATATATATATATATATATATATATATATATATATATATATATATATATATATATATATATATACACACAAGGTTTATTTCCATCAGTAAAGCATCAAACTCCTACATGCACTGCAACAATCATTACTGTCTATAAAATCGTGACCATTTGTGTTCTGAAGAATGATGAGGAATGTCCCTTGAAATCTTAATCCATTTCTTTATCATGATTTTATCGATTTAATTAATCTTTCATTTATATATATATATATATATATATATATATATATATATATATATATAAATATACACTATAATCAGTGTTACAGCAGCAGCTTCGGAAGGTCTGTGGCGCGGGTTCAAATCCGCAGCCGACTGATCAGAGAGGCAGAACTTTGCTATCTTACATCCAGGGATTTATCTAATTTCGGATAGGTTTGCTTAAAAAGCAAATGGATGTTACAGACTAAATACACACACAAAACAAAGCCACTACAACACCTTTAAAAACATAACAAACATCTCACGTCTCGAACTCTCGCCATACCCGCGCAATAACTTCTCGCTGCTGGGAAGAAAGGGCGTTGGGTCGGGTATGATACACGAAACATACGCTACCGGGGTCTAAGCGATGTCAGGCATATCGAGACCACAGGTCTACCCCAAAGCCAAATCAAAGTCCTTCAAAGAAGGCATCATACCCCATACAAAAATAGCACGTTAAAATAAAAAGAATAGAAAGAAGAAGTGTATATACACTATATAAATAAATATATATATATATAATATATATATATATATATATATATATATATATATATATATATATATATATATATATATATATATATATATATATACATATATATATAAAACTCGTATTGTCCATGTCTTTCTCTTAAAGAATTTGGCAAAAGTATCAATAAATTTTCCCGTCTGTGCATAGATACCCCTGACCGAGCAATTTACCACGGGGGATAATATGCCAACAAAATCGGATGTATATACTTAGAATATATCAAGTCCCATATTTTCCCGACTCTATAAAATAAAATGATAAAACTAGGAAAGGCGTCAAAATTCCTTTACTACCTAAGTTATGCAAAGATTTCTAAAATTTCCAGTTCTAGGAATTATATATATACATGTATATAATATCTGTGCGAGAAACGAAAATTGGGGAAGGAGATATAATAACATTGCTGGACTTTGGAATTCCAATTTATATATATATATAATATATATATATATATATATATATATATATATATATATATACATACACAGTATATATATATACTGCATGTATATATATATACAGTATATATATATATATATATATATATATATATATAAACTAATTATATACAAAGTCCAGCAATGCTATTATATCTCCTTATATAATTTTCGTTTTCAAAAGTCACAGAACTATTATATCCCCTATTCCCCTCCCCACAAAACCTCACTGCTATTATCTTAACCCTGACACTTCCCCCTCTCTTCCCCCACCAATCCACCACCACCTTAGTCAGTTATCTTCTCAGGCGAGCCCCCTACACACCGGAAGTTGGAGTGTGGTTATATGAACGGACTAACTGTACACATGATATATCGAAGACGCGGGGGAAGATGAGAGAGAGAGAGAGAGAGAGAGAGAGAGAGAGAGAGAGAGAGAGAGAGAGAGAGGATTAGTAAATTCTAGTATACACAACCCATTCGGGATGATTCTTAAACTGACTAAATGAAAACATAAATAAAAATTCTTTTCTTTAATTTGGCTAATCAGTGTCAATGACCATACACGTGTTCACACGTAAGTATGTACGCAATAGCACAAACACACACCTACATACATATATATACATAATATACACTCACGTGCATATATATATATATATATATATATATATATATATATATATATATATATATATATATATATATATATATATATAACCAAGTAAATAACCATAATCACAGAATAAACTGGAATTTGTCACGTATAATTTATAGCAGCAATTGTCGGTTCAAAAGCCAGATGCACTGATTAAACAAAGAAATATGATGAACCTCTCAAAAGGAGCTTGGGACTCTTCCTCCAACCATCGATTAAGAAGATTAAGAAGCTATCAACTGGAGTGACGTAATGGCTGACGTCTGGAACTACTGGTATAAATACCGCTTTTCTGTATTTCTTATTTCATTCATTCTTGCCTATCGAGGGAGACAGTTGTTCTCCCAAATATACAGCTTTAAGTTTCTACCTTTTAGCATTTTTATGGGTTCCTTTATATTAGATAGATAGATGTACATGTATATGTATGTATATATATAATATATAATTATAACCTTTTTACAATACCTCGAAAATGATATTACACAAAGGACGTTGGAATGACATCTGGAATATTACGATGACCTAAAATGTAATTAGGAGTACATGAAGAGCACAGTACGTAATATGATTTACATTAATTTGTGTTCAGCCAGTCGACTCGGATCAAAAATGAGGCCATGACTGCACCTGCAATGTCCTTGAGGACAATTAACACTTTATTTTCTTTCAGATTTATACTGAAACAAAGTGTATGTATGTTCACTATCAGCTTTGTACTGAAACATAGTGTGTGTATGTTCACGTAAGTGCAAATTTGTAAACTTATGAATGTATGTGCCAACACATGGTACAACTGAAGAAACATGAAGTACATATGCATATACACAGAGCATCTACAAATTATTAAAAATTTCGAGTTTTCCTGACATAAATGTGCATCATCGCTTTCCTAAAGCCTAAGATTCTCTTGGTTCCTGCTAAAAGCACCAAGTAGTGGCCCTTGGTCAAACCTGGGTCCCTGGATTCACCAAACAGTCAATCCAAGGGAGTGAACCAATCTATAGAACAGCAGCCTCAATAGGCACCCATTAATGCAAAATCAGAGGGGCTCTATGCAGGGACCCAAGACTCACTCCAAAATCACCGGGGGACTGCCTCTAATGTTAAACTTCATTCACTTCAATATTGGAAAAAGGAACACAACCTCGCTCTTAATTTCTGCAGTGCATCAAAGGCATTGGATTTATTCAACAATCCATCCGGAGGTAATTTTGTATCTTTTTGGGCCTAGGGTATTGGAGTTAGATTCAATTTCAGACTCAGTTTCTTTGTTCAAGATGGCTGTCAGAACTGATCGTGTCTTAAACATCAGGAAATAATAGCAAAGGTGAATGTCTTGATTCAATATTAAATCAGACAAAAATTATTATTCATTACAATCATTAATCAGTCCCCCAGAGATTCTGGAGGAAGCCTAGGGATCCTGGTTAGGCAGAGGATCCTCTGGAGCTTCCCGGGGACCCCAGGAACCAGATTTGACAGAGTTCCTCCTCCACAACTTCCCACAGAACCCAGCCGATCTTAATGTTTGGGAAAGCTTTGACATACTTTTATGCCTCCGGAATTCTAAGTTGACAACAGAAAATCATCAGTTACGGATACATTATTTTAACGTATAGTACAGGTAAAATTGATTGTCCCTTGGGAAACTTCACCAGATTTAAAGTTATTTTTGTCCCTTCCTGATTCCCATTCAAGGAACTGGAACATAGTTTTTCTTAAATTTGCAACCCAATACATATAATTATAATTCTCAATCTGGACGGAGCAGATACCCCTTCAAAAATTATTTGAATTCTGTGATCTTTGGTGACATTCAGGTGGTCTTACACTCTATGTATCATTACCACCCAACTGATGCCTATGTTTGTCCATGACAATTTGGTTACATCTTATTGGATTCATGTTGTACAGGGATGCGAGTTCATCCAGCAAGCTGTTAAAACACCAGCTGAGATTTCCCATATAAATTCGAAAAATTTTCAAGGGGAACAACACCCGATATTCTATAAAATAAAAAAGAATTGGAAAACTCAAGGCATCATCTTAGAATGTATCAGTAACACATTGCTCAAAACATGAACGTATTTTAGCTAACCTTCCAATGTAATATATGGGACTCGTAGCTAACTCTTGGCAGTATCTGAATTTTGAAATTAAATACTGACACACTGAAACATTGATTCTGGTTCATTTTTTCCCTTTTATTAATTAATAGGGGGACGAACTTTCAATGTTACAATGATAAAAACAGGCTCAACATACAAAATGTCATCTGTGGTTCAGTAAAATATAGAGGGAAATTTATCTAAATAACACACACACACACACACACACACACACACACACACACACACACATATATATATATATATATATATATATATATATATATATATATATATAATGTATATATATCCAAGTAGTCTCTCTCAACCCCCAGTGTAGAAGCGGGTAGACAACAACGAAGTTCTGTATAGTAAAAATACATTACGCATATTTTGACTATTTGTTCAGAGCGGTGATTCCTTGACTTTTAAAAATATTACAACTGAAATTTTTCGTTTACGACAGTCATACTTTCTTATGAATTTGAAAAGAAAAATAACATATTTTACAGAAATAAAAGTAAAATTCTTTCATTAGGAAAGGACAGAATCTGTTTTATTCAAGTGTCCATAAGGAGACAGCTTGGAATCATTTGTATGAAATACATCATATCATTACACAAACAAACGGACACAAATCTCACGTTCAAACAACGACACACAAAACCTCACGATGCGAAAACAAAGCGCGAGACCAGAACCTTACGTTAGGAGAGCACAAAGCAAATTAATTAATCCCTGATTCTTTCGGGGACAGGCACAGAAAATGAAACGCCATAAAAGCAACAGGTCCGTCGAGATATCAAATAAGACGTCAGTCACAAGTCACAAATGGCCGGTGACGTCACAAATGGCCGGACACAAAAATGACACAGGAGCTGAGCACCAGCAGCTGAGGTACTGCAGCAGCTCCAAGTCTCTCCAGCCGAAATGCAACGGCACAGCTTCTTTCTCTTGTTTACACACACCTGATACCGCTGACTGAAGTGTCAAAGGCTTTTCTTGTGTGAAAAACACTATCTATGCATGTTTACTCGTTCTTTTCATAGGCCTACTGCCTCCTATGAAACTCGCTATACTTGACGGGCAATCGCAATTTACGAGTACCAGACTGATCAACAGAGAATCCATTAACAAATTCCAATTCCTTCGCAGCTCTCTTCCATTAATTATGAATGAAAAACCCGATGGAAAAAACACCCCTCACCCAAAAACATTTCTTGGATAAAAAAAAAAAAAATCTTGGGAAAGTTATGGCGAATAGGATAGAAGGAGGGCCCGGGGGGGGGGGGAGGGGGAAGGATAAGAAGAAGGGCTTATCTTCATCTGCATTTGGATATAAAGCTCCTAAGTTTGAAAAAAGTTAAATATAATCAAATGAAAATATTCTGTATAACGGAGATTTTTTTTCCCTCGTCGTCAGCGATGCGAGGGTTGGCAGTAGTAGAAGACGGGTGGGGGAGGGGAAGGATGTGGATAGGGAGGGGGAATCATAGAAGGGAGAGAACTCTAGCCAGACGGGCTAAGATTTCCCACTTGCTTTCGTCTCGTTTCAGAAGGGAGGAGGCGTCGTAAACCTTTGCTCTATTTACATACTGCATCGATCCATCACTTAAATGCAAATTGCTGGCAAACTGAGCCTTATGATGAATTGCAATACGGCCTATTCACGGAGGGACGAACCTTCGATAGAGAATGACGAATCGATAGGCAGTTTCAAAAGTTTTCGAGGTTTCAAATGATAAAGAGCCGTGTCAATAAACTCGATACATAAAGAGAGACTGTACAAAAGTTGACAGATATTTATGTTCGCGTTTCTTTTAAGATTTACACCAGGCTTCACCAGGCACCTTCTCTCTTCCTCACTCAAGAGCCTCTAAACTCATGGTCCCATTCGAAAAGCTCTTCTCAGGGTCGCAATAAAGAGCAACGGAAAAAATCCTTGAACATATTAATCCTCTTCGTGGAGTAATCATATACGACAATATTTACATAAGTTCCAATTCGATTCAAAATAACGAGCCAAGGAGCGCTCAAGCACAAATGAAATTTATTTTCGAGCAAATTCACAGCAAACGACATGCTGGCAATCGTATACGCAGTCTTTATTACCCTTATATATCAGCCATGACTGCCAACTATATATCCAAAAAACATGAATCATAAAATAGTTTTTCCCCATCTAAAGATAACAAGACAGGAATACCAATGAAATGAAATATGGAAATAACCGTTATCCCAGCCCCCGAACCTCCTTCTCCCTCCCCCCCCTTCTCTCTCTCTCTTTCTACCCACCCCTCCCATTCTCTTTCATATCCGGAGCCCCTCTCCAACTCCCAACCCCCAACCCCAACAGTCTCTTTCTATCTTCCAACATCATCTGATCGCCTCAAAAATGACGCTTAACAGAACTTCTAAAATGGAATGGTCTCATTTACATAACCCTTTCGATTTTAGCAATTTTGTTTATAATCGGGAACACAACGTATTCATTCTCTCTCTCTCTCTCTCTCTCTCTCTCTCTCTCTCTTCCGGGATGTATATGAAATTCACAGAATATAATGAAATCAATAAGTTTCCTTTGATCCGAGATATTTCATTATGCTATCTGTAATAACGTTTTCTATAGGAACCGGAGAGAGAAAGAGAGAGTGAGAGAGATAGGAGGGGAGAGGCGGCGATGGAGAGTGGTGGACTGGTTGTGGTGAGGGGGGAGGGGGGCATACCGAGAAGAGAAGGGTTGGGGAATGGAAGGAGGCGAGATGGGGGTGGGGGGAGAATACGGGGAAAACTGGCGGGGGAAAATGTCTTACCACCAAGGGGAAACTGAGAGAAACCTTCAAATGCCGCGACCTTCTTAAAGAATCCACAAGAAATCAAAAATTCCATTATTGGGTCTTTATAATACGAGCGATGACATCAAGGTCTTATGAAAAGTGAAGGTGACGAATAATATGAACTGAGAAACTAACGAAAATCAACAACGTTCAAGAGTTTCGCAACTGAACTTAAACGTCGTTACGACGCAAAAAGTAAATTTCACTCACGGTTAAATCAGAGAGAGAGTAACATTTTTTAACCTAAGACAGACGGACAATATCATGCACTTTCATTACCTAAACATGAGCGAAAATAACAGTCTTAAAACAAAATCCAAAACAAAAAAACGCATTTTTAATCATCACTTCCAATATTCCTGTCTGGGCGGTATCCGAAGAGTGTTTATACAAACAACGCAATGAAGAACCTTCAAGGACTGCTTTAGCATCATAATATTAATAAGATTTTCAGAAGCTGCCTGTCAACACAAATATGTTCCGCTTCTCATAAAATTGCTTCATAATCAAACACCAATGAGTAACCTCAAAAGTTTCTCTATTTTTTTTCTATCTATAAATCTTTAACTTTCTCTTTCCAACTCTCTCTTTATATATATATATATATATATATATATATATATATATATATATATATATATATATATATATATATATGTGTGTGTGTGTGTGTGTGTATTGTGATTGTTCAGTGATTCCTTTACATTATGAAATTTATACGTCACATAGTTGTTTTCACAAATACACATAACTACCTAAATGTGCAAAAGCAACAGAAAAGAACTCCGTTTTTATTTTCTTTCTACCTAAAACTAATCAGCATTTAAATTCCGATCCTTCTGCTTTTCAGCAAAAGAATTACAACACTAAATCGATGCCGTAATTTCCTGGTTAAGAATGTTTATAGAAAACTCCGCTGAGATAAAAACTTTTGGAGGCGGTTTCTCACCGTTTCTTAGAGAGAGAGAGAGAGAGAGAGAGAGAGAGAGAGAGAGAGAGAGAGAGAGAGAGAGAGAGCGGACTTTTGCAAAAGGAAAACATTCCAGGCAGCTCACTATAAAATACGAAAAAATAAAAACGTAATCGCAATGTACCTAAGGTACTCTCTCTACCTAACACATTTTCTTAAGTCAGTTCCTATTTTGTTCGTAACCTGACGTTGCAAAACTTTATTTATACTAACGACATCTGTATATGTGGAGTTTCAATGTGAAGTACAAAAAATTAACAAAGCAAGAACACGCCTTACTACAAAGAAAGCAACGCACTGGTCGAAATCAACTAATTTCTGACCCTGTCTGTGGTCAATTCAGTTCTCACAGCCTGGAATTTATTATTCTTGAGCAATGCTCATGTCAAGAAAAACAGTTAACAAAATGTACCCAATGTACCAAGTGGGTACATTTTCTCTGATGGGTAAATTAGTTATATTCTATTAACTGGATAGATATCCATCTTGTAGTTTGGAACATAGGTACATTTTCTCAACTGGGTACATTTTGTCGAATGGGTACATATTACAAACTGGGTAAACTTTGTTCACAGAGAAATTCTGTGTACGGACTGCATTTTGCCCACTGGGCACATTCGGTCAACAGGGTATATTTTGCTTAACGTGTTTCTTCACAGAAACCACTGCCTAAATAAAGAGACTGAGAACTCGTATTACTTTTGCAGGTTACGAAATTTCTACCGGTTTATAAGATTCAGTGGATTTGGACTCAGTTTTGGATATATCACCAGCTATACTCTGTGCTTCCTCAGTAACAGTGGATTTAGACTCAGTTTTGGATATATCACCTGCTATACTATGTGCTTCCTCAGTAACAGTGGCTTTGGACTCAGTTTTGGATATAACACTGGCTATACTCTGTGCTTCCTCAGTAACAGTAGATTTGGACTCAGTTTTGGATATATCACCAGCTATACTCTGTGCTTCGTCAGTAACAGTGGCTTTGGACTCAGTTTTGGATATATCACTAGCTATACTGTGCTTCCTCATTAACAGTGCCTTTGGACTTAGTTTTGGATATATCACAGCAGCTTCCTCAGTAACAGCAGCTTTGTGCTCAGTTTTCGATATATCACCAGCTATACTCTGTGCTTCCTCAGTAACAGTGGCTTTGGGCTCAGTTTTGGATATAACACCAGCTATACTCTGTGCTT
This sequence comes from Macrobrachium rosenbergii, assembly GCF_040412425.1. Lineage (NCBI taxonomy): Eukaryota > Metazoa > Arthropoda > Malacostraca > Decapoda > Palaemonidae > Macrobrachium > Macrobrachium rosenbergii. The sequence continues at coordinate 10,988,360 of NC_089782.1, forward strand.
CCTCAGTAACAGTGGCTTTGGACTTAGTTTTGGATATATCACCCACTATATTATGTGCTTCCTCAGTAACAGCAGCTTTGTGCTCAGTTTTCGATATATCACCAGCTATACTCTGTGCTTCCTCAGTAACAGTGGCTTTGGGCTCACTTTTGGATACAACACCAGCTATAATCTGTGCTTCCTCAGTGACAGTGGCTTTGGACTTAGTTTTGGATATATCACCAGCTATACTATGTGTTTCCTCAGTAACAGAAGCTTTGGGCTCAGTTTTGGATATATCACCAGCTATACTCTGTGCTTCCTTGGTAACAGCGGATTTGGACTCAGTTTTCAATATATCACCAGCTATACTCTGTGCTTCCTCAGTAATAGCAGCTTTGTGCTCAGTTTAGGATATATCACCAGCTGTGCTCTGTGCTTCCTCAGTAACATTTGCTTTGGACGCAATTTTGGATATATCACCAGCTATACTATGTGCTTCCTCAGTAACAGCGGCTTTGGACTCAGTTTTGGATATATAACCAGCTGTACTCTGTGCTTCCTCAGTAACAGTGGATTTGGACTCAGTTTTGGATATATCACCAGTTACACTCTGTGCTTCCTCAGTAACAGTGGCTTTGTGCTCAGTTTTGGATATATCACCAGCTATACTCTGTGCTTCCTGAGTGACAGCGGCTTTGGACTCAGTTTTGGATGTTTCACAAGCTATACTATGTGCTTCCTCAGTGACAGCAGCTTTGGACTCGGTTTTGAATATATCACCTGCAATACTATGTGCTTCCTCAGTAACAGCGGCTTTGGACTCAGTTTTGGATATATCACCAGCTATACTCTGTGCTTCCTCAGTAACAGTGGCTTTGGACTCAGTTTTGGATATATCACCAGCTATACTCTGTGCTTCCTCAGTAACAGTGGATTTGGACTTAGTTTTGGATATATCACCAGCTATACTCTATGCTTCGTAAGTAACAGCAGCTTACGACTTAGTTTTGGATATAACAACTGCTATACTCTGTGCTTCCTCAGTAATAGCAGCTTTGGACTTACTTTTGGATATATCACTAGCTATATTCTGTGCTTCCTCATTAACAATGGATTTGGACCCAGTTCTGGATATATCATCAGCCATACTCTGTGCTCCTCACCTCAGTAACAGTGGCTTTGTGCTCAGTTTCTGGATATATCACAAGCTACACTTTGGCTTTGGACTCAGTAGCAGCAGCTTTGGACTTAGTTTTGGATATATCACCAGCTATAATCTGTGCTTCCTTAGTAACACTGGCTTTGTGCTCAGATATATCACCAGCTATACTCTGTGCTTCCTCAGTAACAGTGGCTTTTTGCTCAGTTTTTGGATATATCACCAGCATATACTATGTGTTTCCTCAGTGACAGCAGATTTGGACTCAGTTTTGGATATATCACCAGCTATAAGTAACAGTGGCTTTGTGCTCAGTTTTGGATACATCACCAGCTATACCCTCAGTAACAGTGGCTTTGTGGTCAGTTTTGGATATATCACCAGCTATACTCTGTGTTTCCTCAGTAACAGTGGCTTTGGACTTAGTTTTGATAAATCACCAGATATACTCTGTGCTTCCTCAGTAACACCGGTTTTTGGCTCAGTTTTTGGATATATCACCAGCTATACTCTGTGCTTCCACAGTAACAGTGGATTTAGACTCAATTTTGGATATATCACCCGCAATTCTCTGTGCTTCCTTAGTAACAGTGACTTTGTGCTCAGTTTTGGATATATCACCAGCTATACTCTCTGCTTCCTAAGTAACAGCGGCTTTGGTCTTAGTTTTGGGTATATCACCAGCTATACTCTGTGCTTCCTTACTAACAGTGGCTTTGTGCTCAGGACTCTGTGCTTCCACAGCAACACTGGCTTTGTGCTCAGTTTTGGATATATCACCAGCTATACTCTGTGCTTCCTCAGTAACAGTGGCTTTGTGCTGAGTTTTGGATATATCACCAGCTATCCTCATCCTCAGTAACAACAGTGATATATCACCAGCTATACTTGTGCAGTAACAGTTTCTGGATATATCACCAGCTATACTATGTGCTTCCTCAGTAACAGCGGCTTTGGACTTAATTTTGGATATATCACCAGCTATACTCTGTCCTTCCTTAGTAACAGTGGCTTTAGGCTCAGTTTTTGAATATATCACCAGCTATACTCTGTGCTTCCACCAGTAACAGTGGCTTTGGTTTTGGATATAACACTGGCTTCCTCTTGGATTTGGCTCAGTTTTGGATATATCACCAGCTATACTCTGTGCTTCCTCAGTAACAACAGTTTTGGATATATCACCAGCTATAACTTGTGCTCAGTAACAGTGGTTTTGGACTCAGTTTTGGATATATCACCAGCTATACTCTGTGCTTCCTCAGTAACATCTTTGGACTCAGTTTTGGATATATATCACCACTATACTCTGTGCTTCCTCAGTAACTTTTTGGCTCAGTTTTGGATATATCACCAGCTATACTAGTAACAGTGGCTTTGGGGTCAATCTGTATATATCACCAGTTATACTCTGCTTTCTCAGTAACAGCGGCTTTGGACTCAGTTTTGGATATATCACCAGCTATACTCTGTGCTTCCTCAGTAACACCGGTTTTCGGCTCAGTTTTGGTTATATCACCAGCTATACTCTGTGCTTCCTCAGTAACAGTGGCTTTGGTGCTCAGTTTTGGATATATCACCAGCTATACTCTGTGTTTCCTTAGTAACAGTGGCTTTGTGCTCAGCTTTGGATATATCACCATCTATACTCTGTGCTTTGGGCTCAGTTTTGGATATATCACCAGCTATACTGTGCTTCCTGTGGTTTCCTCAGTAACAGTGGCCTTTGTGCTCAGTTTTTGGATATATCACCAATTATACAATGTGCTTTTTCAGTAACAGTGGATTTAGACTCAATTTTGGATATATCACCAGCTATACTCTGTGCTTCCTTAGTAACAGTGGCTTTGTGCTCAGTTTTTGGATATATCACCAGCTATACTCTGTGCTTCCTCAGCAACACTGGCTTTGTGCTCAGTTTTGGATATATCACCAGCTATACTCTGTGCTTCCTCAGTAACATTGGCTTTGGGCTCATTTTGGATATATCATCAAGCTATACTCTGTGCTTCCTCAGTAACAGTGGCTTTGGGCTCAATTTTGGATATATCACCAGCTATACTCTGTGCTTCCTCAGTAACAGTGGCTTTGGGCTCAGTTTTGGATATATCACACTCAGTTTTGGCTATACTCTGTGCTTCCTCAGTAACAGTGGCTTTGGGCTCAGTTTTGGCCACCAGCTTAGTAGTAACAGTGGCTTTTGGATATATCACCAGCTATACTATGTGCTTCCTCAGTAACAGCGGCTTTGGACTTAGTTTTGGATATATCACCAGCTATACTATGTGCTTCCTTAGTAACAGTGGCTTTGGGCTCAGTTTTTGAATATATCACCAGCTATACTCGGTGCTTCCTTAGTAACAGTGGCTTTGGATATATCACCAGCTATACTATATGCTTCCTCAGTAGCAGTGGATTTGGACTCAGTTTTAGATATATCACCAGCTATACTCGGTGTTTCCCCAGTGACAGCGGCTTTGGACACAGTTTTGGATATATCACCAGCTATACTCTGTGCTTCCTCAGTAACAGTGGCTTTGGACACAGTTTTGGATATATCACCAGCTATACTCTGTGCTTCCTCAGTAACAGTGGCTTTGTACTCAGTTTTGGATACATCACCAGCTATACTCTGTGCTCCCTCAGTAACAGTGGCGGCAGTTTTGGGCTCAGCAATACTCTGTGCTTCCTCAGTAACAGTGGATTTTGCATATATCACCAGCTACACTGTGCTTCCTCATAACAGCGGCTTTGGACTCAGTTTTGGATATAACACCAGATATACTCTGTGCTCCCTCAGTAACTGTGGATTTGGTCTCAGTTTTGGATATATCACCATCGATATTCTGTGCTTCCTCAGTAACAGTGGCTTTGGGCTCAGATATATAACAGTACTCTGTGCTTCCTGGGGTAACAGCAGATTTTGGATCAGTTTGGATATATCACCAGCTATACTCTGATATGGATATACTTGCTTCCTCAGTAACAGCGGCTTTGGACTCAGTTTTGGATATATCACCAGCTATACTCTGTGCTTCCTCAGTAACATTTGGACTCAGGTTTTCAGCTGTGCTTCCTCAGTAACAGTGGTTTGTGCTCAGTTTTGGATATATCACCAGCTATACTCTGTGCTTCCTCAGCTTTAAGTTTTGGATGTTTGGCTTTGGGCTCAGTTTTGGATATATCACCAGCTATACTCAGTGTGCTTGGACTCAGTTTTAACTCTGTGCTTCCTCAGTGGCAGCTTTGGCTCAATTTTGGATATATCACCAGCTATACTCTGTGCTTCCTCAGTAACAGATTTGGACTTAGTTTTGGGCTCAGTTTTAGATATATCAACAGCTATACTCTGTGCTTCCTCAGTAACAGCTTTGGACTTACTTTTTGGATATATCACAGCTATATTCTGTGCTCCTCATTAACATGGATTTTAGTTTGGATATATCACCAGCTATACTCTGTGCAGTAACCTCAGCTTGGTGCTCAGTTTGGGCTATACTCTGTTGATTTGGCTCAGTTTTGGATATATCACCTATGTGCTTCCTCAGCAGTGGATTTGTACTCAATTTTGGATATATCACCAGCTATACTCTGTGCTTCCTTAGTAACAGTGGCTTTGTGCTCAGTTTTGGATATATCACCAGCTATACTCTGTGCTTCCTCAGTAACAGTGGATTTGTGCTCAGTTTTGGATATATCACCATAGTAACAGTGGCTTTGTGCTCAGTTTTGGATAAATCAGCTATACTCTGTGCTTCCTCAGTAACAGTGGTTTTGGGCTCAGTTTTGGATATATCACCCAGCTTCCACAGTAACAGTGGATAGACTCAATTTTGGATATATGCTTCTCTCAGTAACAGTGGCTTTGGGCTCAGTTTTGGATATATCACCAGCTATACTCTCTGCTTCCTAAGCTGGCTTTGGTCTTAGTTTTGGATATATCACCAGCTATACTCTGTGCTTTTACTAACAGCGGACTTTGTGCTCAGTTTTGGATATATCACTATACTCTCTGTGCTTCCTCAGTAACACTGGCTTTGTGCCCTCAGTAACAGCTATACTCTGGCTTTCAGTAACAGTGGCTTTGGCTCAGTTTTGGATATATCACCAGCTATACTCTGTGCTTCCTCAGTAACAGCTCAGTTTTCGATATATCACCAGCCATACTCATTGGGTTTTGGATATATCACCAGCTATACTATGTGCTTCCTCAGTAACAGCGACTTTGGGCTCAGTTTTGGATATATCACTATACTCTGTCCTTCATAGTAACAGTGGCTTTAGGCTCAGTTTTTAATATATCTACTCTGCTTCCTCAGTAAACTTTTTGGAGTGCTTCCTCAATAGCAGTGGATTTGGACTCAGTTTTGGATATATCACCAGCTATACTCTGTGTTTCCTCAGTAACAGCTTTGGACACAGTTTTGGATGCAGCTATACTCTTTGCTTCCTCAGTAAGAGCAGCTTTTCAGTTTTGGATATATCACCAGCTATACTCTGTGCTTTCAGTAACAGCGGTTTTGGACTCAGTTTTGGATAACAGTGGTTTTGGGCTTTGGACTCAGTTTGGATATATCACCAGCTACTCTGCTGCTTCCTCAGTAACTGTGGATTTGGTCTCAGTTTTGGATATGTCACCATCTATATTCCGTGCTTCCTTAGTAACAGTGGCTTTGGGGTCAATTTTCGATATATCACCAGTTATACTCTGCTTTCTCAGTTACAGCGGCTTTGGACTCAGTTTTGGATATATCACCAGCTATACTCTGTGCTTCCTCAGTAACATCGGTTTTCGGCTCAGTTTTTGTTATATCACCAGCTATACTCTGTGCTTCCTCAGTAACAGTGGCTTTGGGCTCAGTTTTGGATATATCACCAGCTATACTCTGTGCTTCCTCAGTAACAGTGGATTTGGGCTCAATTTTGGATATATCACCAGATATACTCTGTGCTTCCTCAGTAACAGTGGCTTTGGGCTCAGTTTTGGATATATCACCAGCTATACTCTGTGCTTCCTCAGTAACAGTGGCTTTGGGCTCAGTTTTGGATATATCACCAGCTATACTCTGTGCTTCAGTGGGTTTGGGCTCAGTTTTGGATAGTAACAGCTATACTCTGTGCTGTCTCAGTTGTGGCTTTGAACTCAGTTTTGGATATATCACACCAGCTATACTCTGTGCTTCCTCAGTAACAGTGGCTCTGGGCTCAGTTTTGGATATATCATCAGCCATACTCTGTGCTTCCTCAGTTTTGGATATATCCCAGCTATACTCTGTGCTTTCAGTAACAGCAGCTTTGGGCTCAGGTTTGGATATATCACCAGCTAAACTCTGTGCTTCCTCAGTAACAGTGGCTTTGGGCTCAGTTTTGGATATATCACCAGCTATACTATGTGCTTCCTCAGTAATAGCGACTTTGGACTTAGTTTTTGATATATCACCAGCTATACTCTGTGCTTTCTCAGTAACAGTGGCTTTGGACTTAGTTTTGGATATATCACCAGCTATACTATGTGCTTCCTCAGTAACAGCGACTTTGGACTTAGTTTTGGATATATCACCAGCTATACTCTGTGCTTCCTCAGTAACAGTGGTTTTGGGCTCAGTTTTGGATATATCACCAGCTATACTCTGTGCTTCCTCAGTAACAGTGGCTTTGGGCTCAGTTTTGGATATATCACCAGCTATACTCTGTGCTTCCTCAGTAACAGTGGCTTTGGGCTCAGTTTTGGATATATCACCAGCTATATTCTGTGCTTCCTCAGTAACAGTGGCTTTGGGCTCAGTTTTGGATATATCACCAGCTATACTCTGTGCTTCCTCAGTAACAGTGGCTTTGGGCTCAGTTTTGGATATATCATCAGCTATACTCTGTGCTTCCTCAGTAACAGCAGCTTTGGGCTCAGTTTTGGATATATCACCAGCTATACTCTGTGCTTCCTCAGTAACAGGACTTTGGACTTAGTTTTGGATATATCACCAGCTATACTCTGTGCTTCCGGAAGTAACAGCAGCTTTGGACTCAGTTTTGGATATACCACCAGCTATACTCTGTGCTTCCTCATAACAGCGGCTTTGGGCTCAGTTTTGGATATATCACCAGCTTACTCTGCTTCCTCAGTGACAGCGGCTTTGGCCTCAGTTTTGGATATATCACCAGCTATACTCTGTGCTTCCTCAGTAACAGCGACTTTGGACTTAATTTTGGATATATTACCAGCTATACTCTGTGCTTCCTCAGTAACAGTGGCTTTGGGCTCACTTTTGGATATATCACCAGCTATACTCTGTGCTTCCTCAGTAACAGCAGCTTTGGGCTCAGTTTTGATACATCACCTGCTCTGTGCTTCCGGAAGTAACAGCAGTTTTGGAATCAGTTTTGGATATCACCAGCTACTCTGTGCTTCCTCATGCTTTGGGCTCAGATAATCACCAGCTTACTCTGCTTTCAGTGACAGGCTTTGGTTCAGTTTTGCACATATCACTAGCTATACTCTGTGCTTCCTCAGTAACAGACTATGTTAGTTGCTTTACTATTTCCTGTACTCATGGTTTTATCTCACTCTTATATATGGCATATTTTGTGATTTTGCAGCAGGAGACGGGATAGTTGCTTGCAACAATGCAAATAAAATCAAAACTAACATAAGAAATGTTTGGATCAGAGAGATGTATTTCTTACAGATACTGCAAGCATGCGTATTTTAGCAGTTATGAGAAAAGAATCTCATACAGAATTGTATGTTGTATATGTATATGTTTAAATGCACACACACGCACACACACATATATATAGCGTGTGTGCATTTTAACATACACAATTCTGTATGAGAAAAGAATCCAGTGCAAAAATAAAATCATAATTTAAATATTTAAATAGATCATATAACTGCTAAAAAAACGCATGCTTGCAGTATCTGTAAATAATACATTTCGCTGATCCAGACATTTTTTTATGTTAGTTTTGATTTTATTTGCATTATTGCAAGCAACTGTCTCGTCTTCTGCAAAACCACAAAATATGCCATATATAAGAGTGAGATATATATATATATATATATATATATATATATATATATATATATATATATATATATATATATATATATATATATATATATATATTAGACTGTATATAATATATGCGTGCGTGTGTATATAATATAGTCGTGTGTATGCCAGCGCTTCCTTATGTACGCATGTTTTAAATCTGTACGGTATAGTTTAACCATGAGTACTATAAACAATACTTTATTTGCTGGTCCGATAATACTATGTAACTGATCCTTATCCAATATAAAGCATACAGAATATTCGGGTAAAAATACAAAATTTTATAACACACACATACAGAGAGATTCTCAAAAAATTAATTTAAAAATTAAAACTAATTTAAGCTTACGACCTCTCCTCCTCGACAACTTGTTAACAGCACTACACTTGATGAGGGAATGAAGCTCATTATAATAATCGTATATTACTAGTACTTAGTTATGAATCCAGCATATATCCCCGAAATTACATTATAATTCTATATTAATTTAACGCGTATGACAAACAGAACATTAATCATAAACGGTTTTTAAAACTAATACTTTTTATTATCACTATTATTTCAGCTATAATTGTGCTTTAGAGTCTTCCATGACCAAAAAGTACGGTATATTTCATTACAAGAAGATGAGACGTGTTACCGAACGCCTTGAGCTAACCAACCCAAGCCTAAAGAATAAGAAAACAGAGAAAGAGAGAAGAGAGGAGAATGAATTTCTGACAAACAGAGATGCAAAAGCCCACATCATCATAAAAGGCAAGTTATATGACATGAGAAAACATAGAGAAGAGAATTAAAATCCAAAGCGCGTGAGAAGTGATGGCTTGGCTGGTGCTACAAACCTGGCCGCGAGGAGGAGACTCTCCCCTTTAGCTCATTAGATCACAAGCAGAATTAGTCTAAGTGAAAGAGAGCTAAGCGATCTTAAGGTAGAGTGAAACAAGGGACCAATTCCTCGTATTCAATTAAGTTCTTCATTGGATGGATGGGTAGAGCTCTCGGCTAGCACGCTGTTGGCCCAGCGTTCGACTCTCCGACCGGCCAATGAAGAATTAGAGGAATTTATTTCTGGTAATAGAAATTCATTTATCGTCATAATGTGGTTTGGATTCCACAATAAGCTGTAGGTCCCGTTGCTAGGTAACCAGTTGGTTCTTAGCCAAGTAAAATAAATCTAATCCTTCGGGCCAGCCCTGGGAGAGCCGTTAATCAGCTCAGTGGTCTGGTTAAACTAAGTTATACTGTACTTAACTTAGTCTGCTACGAATGGAAATAAATGAATCACGTCAGATTTGGGAGCACTGTCTCAAAATGGGGATGATTAAAGAAGGTATAAATCTTATAACACCTGGGAAGGTGTAAAGAATTTACAGCAACACAGTAAAACGTTATATTCTTAAAAGCATCGATTCCGTAATTTTAATCATATTTTCTCTTCCAAGTCTGAAGCTGTAATAACAACTCTCTTAACTTTCATTGATTTCTTTCCATTGTTAAGCTTTTTAATACACATATCAACTCACTGCGACGTGACCTTTGATCGTTATTTTTAATGTAATGAAATGAGCCATAGATATGAGCCATAGAATCCTTATGACATGCAAGGGTTCACTTCCTATATCTTATATTTGCGTTGTTGGGCTAAATTAAGGAAAGAGCCTTGATATTTTAATTTTCCTTATAAAACCTATATATGGCTGCACGTTCAAGAACTTACTCTACACCTAAGGTACTGAAACCTCCAGTAAGGCTGTAATCCTTTGGAATACGGCCTTATGCCTTAAGTTTAAAAAGGGTCAGTATTTCTAGTCAGTACTCATGATCACATTCATTATGCCTACAACAAGCCGGATTTTGCATTAATCAGTAAAGAAGTAACTCAATAATTCACTATTACAAATAAGGAGCAAAATAAATTAAGTAAACATCTTTACCATGAATCTGTTAGGACAACTAATTTTCAGACTACAAGGTCTTCAACCGTTCGGAAGACCTGAATCATGAACTGCCATATATCTAAAATATTGCATAACTTAAGATAGTAATACACGAGGTAAAACTAGCTCAAATTTACTGCAGTCAAATCAAAATAATATCTTTAATGTACAGTACATCCAACACTCACGAAAGCGAAACTAACGAAATTTGTAAAAGTAATGGCCAGTGAGTGTCGATGAATTATTGAACGAGACTACAGTAGTAGTAACCAAATCCTAGGAACCTGTTTAATACTGGAATGACTGGCGGCTGGTCATCAAGTGGTTAGAGTAAATGAACACTTCTTAAGTCACTATGGATACTCACACACACGCGCACATACACACACACATACAGGTCATTCGGTATGTAGCCTATTACTGATTTTAACCATTTCATAAGTTTTAAGGTTTCAATCTTAGCAATGGTTAATAAGAAAAACCATGATTTATTCATTAATAAGTCTGAATGATGAGAAAGCCTACAACCTTTCAAGGCTCGCAATTAAATACAAAAAGGCAGTACTGCTATAACTACCGCTACTTGTTAAATGATCACATCTACGACTACTGTTACTACAACTGCCTCTTAATAGTCGTAAAAATTATTACCATAATAAAACCAGTACTTTTACCTACCAATACTAAGAAACCCCAATGTAACAAAAACAACAACAACAACAACAACACAAAACAAAAACACACCACCACCACCACCACTAACAACGACAAATACGTAATAACAATAAGAGCCAATAAAATAAAACTACAGCAACATAACTCGCATCGCGCTGTAGATACATATAATAAAAAGCCATGCTTTAATCTAAACACGGACACGACATAAAACAATTTCTGTAATTAAGGCGTTACACCCTCTGTTGACAACGTAACTTCAAAGGCTTTAGCCTGAAGGGCTCCGAACACCATCAAAGAGAACGCCTCTCAAAAACAAACAAATGTTCTTCTACAACAAAAAATGATGATAATAAATAAAATGAAATCAAACAAAAGAGTGCAATAAGAGAAAATATAAATTAATCAAAGGCTATTATACAAACTTGCACACCTAAGACTCTATTGATTGTCCGCATTTACCATTGTACACAGGCGGGATTTATCTCAAAGTCGGAGTGCTGGTACGTCTCTTTGTATGTGTACTGAAACTTACTGATGTTTACAGTAAGACAAAATATGCACACACATAACATAACATATACATACACACACACACACACACACACACACACATATATATATATATATATATATATATATATATATATATATATATATATATATATATATATATATATATATATGAGGGTTCATGTGTGTATGTATGTAGGCAATCATGTCTGCATGCAAGTACGAAGACTTGAAGCGACAATTGTTAGGCAACACAAAAGACCGGTGAAAAGTTCGATTATAAAATGATGAGAAGGAAAGAACACCGAGACATGTTTGAATAAAACAACAGTCTTTCGTAACCTACCACAGCGCCAGATTAATGATCTAGATCTCGTCAGGAACAAACTCACGTTAGGACAGAGAGATAAAGGATACACACTTTGACTTCATAAATCCAGCATGCTACCATGAATACACTTGGCGTTTGTGCGGAAGATAATTAATCAACGGCCATGCAAAACACATGCTACATGGTACCTTTCTTTTGACGAACTGACCCTCTGTCAGTCTGCACGTCTATATCTGTGGCCTTGTTTTTTCATGTGTATCTATTTATTTGAATTTTGACAAATTTTGACAGTCAGCACATGTAAAAAGAGAAAAGCAAGCTTTCTCGATTAAAGTACATGATCTTCAAAAACTTCAACAGCCAACGTTACATAATTATATACCAATCATGTAAGTATATCAAATACTGTATAGTTGTCAATTAGTTTGTGAACACCTTGATCACCTCAGCCATTATCTTTTTCAAGTATAATTTACCGCCTTTCCAGTTTTGATATCCTTATACTCAGTAGCGTTTTCAATCCTCTACCAAATTAATATTCTGAAAACCCTGAAGGCTATAAAAGTTTTCCTGAGATGGCAAATAATCCTTGTGTTACGTAAACAAAGTACTCGTACTCTAAGATTTCTTGACGTTGCAAGAACTTTCAATACACAAGTCTGTCATGGGTGGGTGGAGCTCTCGGCTAGCACGCGTTGGCCCAGCGTTCGACTCTCCGACCGGCCAATGAAGAATTAGAGGAATTTATTTCTGGTGATAGAAATTAATTTCTCGTCATAATATGGTTCGGATTCCACAATAAGCTGTAGGTCCCGTTGCTAGGTAACCAGTTGTTTCTTAGCCACGTAAAATAAATCTAATCCTTCGGGCCAGCCCTCTCTAGGAGAGCTGTTAATCAGCTCAGTGGTCTGGTTAAACTAAGATATATATATATACTTGTTTAGTTATAAGAGTGAAAGAATGACTTGTCTAGCCTAAATGATGATTTCTAAACCTCCATAGCTATATACAGACACAACGCACCTCAAGGCAGAGGAGTGCTTTGTCAAGGGTTGTGAACTCCTAAATGGCTGATGAGCCTCTAGTCAAAATCAGAACAACAAACAATTTTATTCCCGTAGGATTACTGACAAAGAAAATAGCAATCTCACCGCTTGCTTGGTATGATGTCACCAATGGCGGAAGTAGCTCGAGGTGTAACTTTCTGACTAGCAGCAGCAAGTATTCAAGTAGGAGTTTACTAGACCCACGCCCTCCTCCATTGAGTTAGGGCCCCGTACTGAAGGCCAACTACCAGATACCGAATTCATTACAAAGCTGAACAGCGGCATACTGGGCCACATCCAGCTCAGCCTTTGTAAATACAGCTCTAGTTCTCTATTTAGTTGGGCGAGTAATAATACTGGAACCTGAGATTACACATTAACATACACATGGGCACATGTGTATGGGTGTGTGTACGTGCGCCAGGATCTTTTTAGGTGTATTGTGGGTGTATTATCTTCTTAGATTTCTAAAGCTTACAAAAAATTCTTTTTCAACAGAAGCTGAAAAAATTAAGATCCAGTCCTTGAAAACACAATTTTCATATTGCTCAAGACAATTAGCCTTATCCTCAGCGGTGTAACTGAACACAGATGCTTGGGATGGCTATACAGTATTTATACCAAACTATGGGGGATGAAGGGGGTGGTGAACATTCCAAATTCAAAGTTAAGGATCAACTTGGTATGTCACTACCACTTTCCTTGCCCACCGTTTTGATTTAATGTACCCATCCCATGAACCTACGTTCATTATACTGCTGAGGATTAGATTTTTTATTTTGTTCTTGAAACGTCCAGAGAAATAAAAAACAAAAAAAAACTTTTTACGTGACTGAACCTTTACACTTTAAGAAGAAGAATTTGCCGTAAGGTTGAGAAAACAAATAAGAAAATGATTGCCTGCCAATACTTAACTCAGCAAGTCATTAGATATGAGCTTAATAGCCCAGGCCTTTTTCTTGTCTCCCAGCAACCGCTGGTACCCATTCACATTAGCAGGATGACCAGCGTTGCTCAGGATGAAAAGTACCATTAAATAGCCCAGAATTGTTCTTAATGAAGGCATATTCAGCTTAATAAAGCACTATAGGTTTCCTCGTGAAAAGTTACTTTCATGTCGGATATAAAAAGGGTTACCACTAAGTTTATAGCAACCCAATATCTAATGTGTTCAATATGAACAGTAACGTTGTAGCGTAAATTGACTAGTAACATTCATGAAATTATATGAGCACTGGCTGAGTAGGAGTGCAAGCAAGATTTATTTCTTCTGAAATATTTTACGCTATATGTTCTATATTTCAATTCCTAGGATATTTCAAAATCACTTTTAAAATTAATGTAAACCGGGGTGTCAACAGGTAAACCATCTATTTCAACATTTTTTTTTTATGCTATAACACAGATGCCAATCACCCTCAAATCATTGGGGTCATCTCTGGGGAAAACATATTATATGCCACAGCACCACTTTACATAAGTAAAAAAAAAAAAAAAGAAAATAAAAACGGCATGAGATACGAGCACAAAATCTAAACAAAGTGATCAAACACATGAAGCCTATGAAAAATCTTCTACGGCCATTCATTATATTTTATACCAAACTTTAAAAGTCTACGGTTGCTGCCTACTCCATTTCACGGACCGTGCAATAATGGGAAATGGTTAAATTGAAAATCCGGATTGGGAGTCGACAATCTTACGAAATGCAATGCCTAGCAAATGCTGACCAATTTCCAACTGGACATGTGTAGCCGTCTGGGCATCAAAGATCGGTCATAGATGCATAAAAAAAAAATGCATATTATATATATATATATATACATATGCAATACATACATACATATATATATATATATATGTATATATATATATATATATATATATATATAGAGAGAGAGATATAGAGAGAGAGAGAGAGAGAGAGAGAGAGAGAGAGAGAGAGAGAGAGAGAGAGCCAAGGTGACCTCTTAATATCTCAATCCCCTCACACTTCTTAGATATACTTGCCACTACAAAACCTTGAATTCAAATGAAGAACAAAATTATCAACTTGAATCCCGTGGTGGGGTTCGACCCCATGCACGAAAGGTTTATGAGGTTAAGTTAGCAATACCCAAGCGTGCGTTCAAGTTTCATCACTAACGTTAAGGTTTCTCATTTTTTTTATTTGGATTGAAGGCCTCAAGTGACAAGCATAAACAAAAGTGTGAGGAAATCGAAAGTTAAAGTATATACAGTATATATATACAGTATATATGTACATACACACAAGCTGACCAACCCGGCACTGCCCGGGAAAACTCTGAATGACAGTCTATGGGAAGGGGAAGGGGGTGGGAGGGAGGGAGGGAGAGAGGGGAGGGTGAAGGAAGGGAGGGGGAAGGGGATGGGGATGGGGAGGAGGGGAGGAAGAAGGGAAAGGGGGAGGGGGTGAAGGGAAAATAAGGGAATAGGGAAGGGAAGAGGAAGGGGTGGGTGAGGGGAAGATAGAGGGGAGGGAAGGGGAGGAAGTTACATTCCTCTACCATTAGAAGAGAATAAAGATAATAAATAAGAAATATTATATTTCTACAATTTGCACTCAGGTGTGTATGTGTGTTTGTGTGTGAGTGTGGGAGGGAAGAAGGTCTGTCTCTTGTGCAACAACAGATGGACCTGCCGGCCTAAGTGTTGTTGCCAAAACACCTCATAATCCTCATTTAAAACAAATTTATAACGACACACGCGATCATGATGCTATGAAGCTATAACGAATTCCGAAGAAAAAATGATTGAAATAGTAAGAAAATTCGCATTTCAACTAATAAAGAAAAAGGATATACTCTCATCATACATCTTGCACGTCGTATTTAGCTAGCAGCTACTAGGCATGCGCAAATAAGGAAGACAACCGGCATGTGTATGCGTTTAGGGAGAAAACCTTTGGACCTGCTGGTTTGGTTTCATTGCTTTATAGCTATGAAATATGTTTTGTAATGAAGCCAAGAAAATTTAATTTAGCAATACAACCAAGCAGCGAGGTATATGTTTAACACTTACATTAACAATTATCATAAATTATGATAAAAATTCAAGTAAATTCTGATCAAAAATTTATTTTATAAGGGATTTGGATTTATTTTTGTAGGTTAACATGTCTCACAGTGCATGGAATAAAAGATGGAGCGTCAGGAGAAAAATGAGAATCACCCAGTAACACAGAAGAGAAAGGTGACGTAAAAACAAAAATTTCATTTGTTTTGTCTGTGTTTGTATGTCTGTCACGGGGCAGAGGTTTGATTTTGAGTTAAAAACCTTTCTGGAGTGACATAGAGGCCGTGTGCAAAAATTTTGTCTGGGTCTGACAAGCAGCTCGGATTTCTATAGTGGACAAACAAATATACAAACATTCACTTTATTGGATGCATATATATATATATATATATATATATATATATATATATATATATATATATATATATATTATAAACATACATATATGTATATAATGTATGTATATATATATATATATATATATATATATATATATATATATATATATATATATATATATATATATATATATAAATGTGTGTGCTTGTGTGTGTGTGTGCAACAGGATAAAAGATAACATATAAGTAATGAAAAACTCATTTATATTAACTAGACATTTCCTTATCTATCTAGCTATCGACAGAGAAAGCGAGAGATTAAGGCATACAATTTCCAAAATATTTGAGCAAAACTGCGCAATAAGCATTACTGATGAGAACTTACGTACACTAATAAAAAGAAGCGTAAAAGAAAGCAAACTATTAATTAAATGAAATTAACTAATGAACACAAGTAACAGAAATAAATGAAGATATATAAAGCAATGACAAGCAGAGATATTTACCTAATATGCAAGAAAATAAATATTCCCGTTATCGTATGACGCTGTATAAACAACCTTCACTTAGCAAAATGAATACAGCTTTCTCTCAGGATTATTATATTTTGACTATGCTTCACGAACATTTCAAGGCGTCTTGTACCTAACATTTATATATTCAATATACACACCTAAGCACACTACCGAAATCACATAAAATAAAATATATGATCTGTGATCTGTGCGTATATATATATATACACGCACACACACATATATATATATATATATATATATATATATATATATATATATATATATATATATATATATATATAACGCTATGACAGTTGCCTGAATATCCAAATGACTATATTTATGATGTCAAGTTACGAACGCTGCAAAAGATTAGGAAGTTCGTTAAAACTGCTAGAAAACTAAATTACTGCCTGTAACCTAGGCAGCAGTATGAAGACATCGCAAGCTCAGTTCATTAACCACATGTGACCCTGCCTAGCCACTAACCACCACCTCTGATCCCCTTCCCCCTAACATCGTCTTGTCGAAACAAATCTTAACTCTCCCTCCCTCCCTCCCTCTCTCCTTTTCCACTAATTATCCAACCCACCTCTAATTACTTATTCATTCAACCTTTGCCCATCTTTCATCGCTATCACTTCCATCTATCTACTTTATATATTTCGGTGCGTATTCCATCTTGCTAATTAACATCTTTTGCCCAAACGTCTTCATTATCATCGTGGCAAAAGCTCATCGCTTGAAGTTGCCCAACTGTGGGAATGGAGGTATCCCCCTCCCCCCGAAGGGTGGGGGGGTTGGAGGGGTGGGGGTTGTTAGAGGATAAGATAGGGCGAGTAACTTTGGGCTTTTTCTTTCATCCTTTAGAAGAAATACTTCATCTGGACGTTCCTTTATGCATAAATTAAACAAAGACGTCAAACATTTCATCGCTAAATTCAATCAAAATGCGAATATCTGCAGTATGTATATATGTACACACAACATACTACATGACTATATATATATATATATATATATATATATATATATATATATATATATATATATATATATATATATATATATATATATATATATAGAAATCATGTGTCGTGTGGAACGAAATAAATTTCAACTTGATAGCAGGTTTCTCAGGTGGAAAGCAAGGGCGTTGCCCAGTGGGGTAACTTCCACCTGAGAGACTGGTCTGATCCTCTGACGTGAGTCATTTATCCCGATATATATAATATATATATATATATATATATATATATATATATATATATATATGGGGGTGTGCGTGCTCAACTCGTAGCAGTTTCCCTGAAAGGGGAGGAAAACAACACTCGAGTCACTAACGCATTCTCACTTCTACTGCCAAACTGTGGATGACGCCGGTGCAGGAAACTTGCAGAAAATTAGTCACCTCGTAAATCTTTAGAAGGTTCATTAGCAGAGCGTCGAACAAAAATTTTTTACACACACTCTGTGTCAATCACCTCTATCTTCCATGAACTTGCGCGCCTCTTCTGTGCTAACGGTATCCTTTTAGACCATCATCTAGCAGTTTCTAACACTTCCAAATCAGATACCAAAACAATTCACCACTCTCCGATTTTTCCACGTGAGCAAACGACTTCAAAAGACACTGATCCACCCTTTTATCTGCCATAAACTCTGGACCTTTTTATCTTTGTGTCTCCAGATTTCTCACACCTTCAATTCTTCTCAAGTTATATGTCTACGCCAGCAGTTCACCTCGGCAGATACAGCTTTTTACTCTCAATAAGAATCGACAACCACGCTCAACTTCCATCGAGGTTGGTAACGGCTAGCTAGCGGACATTGTCCACAAACAATGAAATTCACGTACGAGTGAATTTTTGTAACCGTAAACATGTTACCGTAGGCCAACTAAAAAGTTCAAATTCTAAGCCATCCTGTACTTACATGTATACATATATACATGTGCATAATCGGTGATGGCTACATTTAGTTAAAATTTTAACAGATGCTCTTGGGATCATGCTCCAATTTTTTTTTTTTTTTTTTTTTTTGCCTGTAAGACAGGTTACGAAATAAGTCGAATTGAACACTGCCTTTAGAGATATGCTGCCAAACAAAGGCAATTCGACAGGTAAGAATATTACATGAAAATGAAAAATATGCAAATAAGGTAACACCTTTTCTCTAATTCGAGAAAGTACTTGACCTTAGAAAGGAGGAAGACAAAGGAGTTGCTTGAAGAAGCAAAGGGAAAAAACAGGTTAGTGTGATTGTGAACAGGGTTTTTGTTTTTGCTAGAGCTCCGTGGCCAAAATTGAAACGCAAAGCCTGAATCATCTGAAGAAAAAAAAAAACCATGCTCACTAAGGTTTAGTTCTTTTTGAGTTTATAAAATATAAGAAAAATAAGATTTATAGTTCGAAGCAATAATCACCCAACTAATACTAGTTGGAGGGGTGGCCCCGGAAGGGTACAGCCTTCCAGTCTATCAGCTAGTGCTTAAGGATAACGATTGCTATCCCCACAACCTACCCATGATCCCAGCAAACACTGGTACCAATTCACACCAGGGTGGCGGTTGGCAGGGGGCGATCCATGTAAGTAATAAACATGAACCACATTTCCATAATATTTTCAGTTAAAAGAACGAATATTTATGCGGAACAAGGTGAGAGACCATTGGCTTTCAAAGCAAGTTTCCAAAGAACTGGATGCCCATATGTTAAAAAAAACCAAGAGAAGACAATAACTTAGAAAGTCAATCCACAAAAGTAAAATGGGAGGATGCAATATATATATATATATATATATATATATATATATATATATATATATATATATATATATATATATATATATATATATATATAATATATATATAAATATATATATAAAGTATTTTGGACCATCACTTGACTGAGAAAGGGGGTGCTTAAATAATGAACAAAATCAGCAATCAAAATTTATGACTTCAAGCAAATCTAGGGGAAAACGCTTAGATGAAATTTCCTATGCATTCAATTCTTGGATACAGAAAACGGTTAATGCAATCGACATCGGTTGGAAGAAAGAGACAAAACACAGTTTTACAGGGTTTCATGGGAAACAGTTAAAGGACAGGAATAAGATACTGACACACAAGTTCAAAATGCATTACAAAGGCGCAAAGAATTCTAAAGGAAGTTAAAGGAGAGGGGTAAAGTATCACGGAAAAATGGGGAAAGTGGCGATGAACCCACAGTGGTAAGAAAGATCTGCTGCTAATAAAATAAGCATGAGCTCTTGCCCGCATAAGCAAAGCTGTCCGTAGAGATAGAACGAAAACAAAATGTGAATTTAAGTGTGTTTCACGGTTTACAACTTACTGTTAAACCAAACGACGTCACAGATCAGGTCATAAACACATCTAGACATAAAAATGGACATTTAATTGTAATATATAACCAAAAACTTATTAACAGTTTGAGAAATATTCAGTTTCAATAACCCTTAAACAACGTATGGAACAGAAAATACAAGAACCCTTAAACAACGTATGGAACAGAAAATAAAAGACTTTAAAGAACATACAGCCAGATAAATCCAGAGCACAGTAAGGTAAAAATGAGATAAATTCACATGCAAAACAAAAGAAATAAAATAAAGTTTGAACAAAAATCACAAGCGAAAAGTCAATTAGCGTAAACAAACATACCAAAAATAAACAGAAAAAAATACATAAATACAAATTAAAATATACGGTACCTTAGTTTAACCAGACCACTGAGCTGATTAATAGCTCTCCTAGGGCTGGCCCGAAGGATTAGACTTATTTTACGTGGCTAAGAACAACTTTTACCTAGCAACGGGACCTACAGCTTATTGTGGAATCCGAACCACATTATACCGAGAAATGAATTTCTATCACCAGAAATAAATTCCTCTAATTCTTCAGTGGCCGGTCGGAGAATCGAACGCGGGCCTAGGAGAGGGCTAGCCGAGTACGATATCGACCCATCCAGTGAGGAACTTATACAAATTAAAAATAAAACAGTACACCCACGGGGTTGAAGTACCACTCGTTGTATCGAAAAGCGATAAAAATTAGCCAATCTTTTCCTACCTTTTGATGGTTTACTTTTAATATAATAAAACCACTATTATCATCCTGAGCCATAAAAACAAAATCAGAATCACCTTACAGTCACGAGATACCGTTATGGTAATTTAACATTTAAGACGGTCTGTTTTTAAATACAGTTTTATACGTCGTTTCGTTTTCGTGAAGCGTATGCATATTTCTTGGAATATGTACTGATAAGAAACGCTTGGAAAAGCGGAAACCAATTGAACACTTTTAATAAAAAGAATTCGTCAATAGAAGGATGAACGAGTGTCGTTAGTGAATGATAATAACGTGAACAGTTGCCGAGAGTAGTGAAACAGTTTGAGTGTCGTCAAAAGAAAAGATCTGAAAGTGGACAGCAGTAAGAAGCTTGCCTGGTTAAATGTTAAAGATAAGATAAATAAAAGTCTATATCAGTATGTGTAAGGATATGAAGGTATATGCAAGTCTGGAAGAAGTACCGATGAATTTTAGTAAGGAAGTGGCCTACACCTTCAGTAGTAAATGAGGTGGGTGATGATCTGTGAAGGTGACGTAAGGAAATAGCCAGACTCGTGCAAAAGTTGTATAAAAATGTAGTCATGAGAAGCAAAACTTACGATGATTAAAGGAATTTGTCGGATTAACTCTTTTATGGTCTCTTTTATGAAAGTGAAAGACAGTTGTGGTTATCATTATCCTTTCAATTAATCATCCAGAAGAAACAATCATAAAAACCTAGGGGTTAAAATAGTATGTGTGTATATAAAAAGTCCTAAAATATATAAGCCTATGTGGGTTAAAATAGTATATATATATATATATATATATATATATATATATATATATATATATATATATATATATATATATATATATATATATATATATATATATATATATATATATATAATTTATATAAGAATATAACGCACGTTGTCAATATACTGTATAAAACACACCTACATGCATACATACATACACATACATAAATTCACAATTACCAAGTCACAAATTTTCTTTAAATTCGAATCACTATGTCTTGGGAATATATTATTACAAATATTATACTGTTCAACCTCTCTGCTTTGATCTAATGGAAGTATAACCAAAAAAAGAAAGAAAAACAAAGAAGGGGAAGCACCAAATAGCTTCCCCTGTGTACAACAGTGCGGGAGGGAACCCGAGAGTTGCTTGTCGTGTTCCAAAACCGCCAACCATCTTCAGAGGATTATAAGTTTAGTTTAGGGACCTATCCAACAGGGAAGGTTTCAATAGGGCCACCTTTAGTTAGGGTATCCCTTCAGCTCCCTTTTCCCTTAAAAACTTGGTGCTGGTGAGTTTTGTTGTCTTTCAGGCTACCCGCCCGCTACAAAGGGGAGTTGTTTACAAGCAACGAGCCATGCACTCAACCTCAGGTCAGCAGACCAGTGGTCACAAGCAGTGAGAAGAGAAGTAGTCTCTCGCAATCTCAGCCTTTCTCTTGTCTTTCTAACTTAGTGGAACCTGATGAGGGTCGATTCAACAGACCCTGGGCATCAGATGCAAGTGCACATCATTGCTCTACTATAAGGTAAGTCTGAAGATGACAATTACTCGCCGTTCTCCCTTTAGATCTACAACGTAATTTCTGTTTTAAGTTTCTCTCTTATCAGTCACTGACTAAAGAATCCTAGTGAAACCATATCCCATTTATGAAGTCGACTATATGAAGTACAATTAGTGTTGCCTAGTGAGATTGCATAAAGTATCCTCCATGGTGTTAACATAATATTGTCGATTTAAGATACAGCCCTTGCAATAATTAAGGATAAATGAGAGGATACAGCTATGCAAGAATCGGGCACACCTTGGAACCCATTCACACCCTTGTTTGGAGGAGGAATAGCCATAATATTCTACAGAACCATATAAGACCATCACTCAGCTGTTGCGTCATACTCTAAAGTAGGGGAAATATTGTGTGTCCGAAGAGGGATGAAGTTGGAGCTTTTATTGGCTCATGTAGATTTCCTTACTTTCATTAATTTTCTTTGTTGGACTAGATGGTTGATCAATGTGGTTTATTTAATTCATTTGTTTCAGAACAAATCAAAATATTCAGTAACCTAGTTTCAATTGGTGACCAAATCTAATTAAGTTAATTATCTGTCCTTTTGGGTAACTTTTAGCCTTAATTAATGGGATTATGCAGGTGTTAGGTAAAGCAAGGCTGTATAAATCACAGTAATTAATAATTAAACTCATCCACCGAATAACCCGTAACAATATACATATATATATATATATATATATATATATATATATATATATATATATATATATATATATATATATATATATATATATATAAATACACAGAGTCACATCTTCGAATGTTTATTTATGTGGAAGTACCACGAAAACATGATGCAGACTCAGATTAGCACACGATAGAGTGCCCGACAGAGGAGCAAACCGATCATGCACCCAGCCTTGGAGTCTGTCTGTCTCCGTCTCTTTCTTCTTCTTCTTCTTCTTCTTCTTCTTCTTCTTCTTCTTCTTCTTCTTCTTCTTCTTCTTCTTCTTCAAAGAAAGAGAAGTTTCCGTAGTTTCAATAACGTGTGTGTGTATGTGTAGAGAGAGAGAGAGAGAGAGAGAGAGAGAGAGAGAGAGAGAGAGAGAGAGAGAGAGAGAGAGAGACTCTTCAATTAGCCGAGCCAAGGAATTCACCAAATGCAAATGAGACAGGCATACATCATGGGCAAAAATCCTTCCCTGTTCCCAAAATGGCAAAATCGTCAATCTCTAAGGCTGGCACAGGATGCTAAGCATACCGAGGAGATGCAGTCGACTATCTCAAGAATTTACTTGAAAACAGGTTCCTTCAAACAGCAATGTGCACACCTAAATCAATCACGGCGATAACAGAAACCATGACTTTAAACAAAAATATGGCACAGACACAAAAGCAGATTTTTTATGGGGCCAGGAGACCTGGGCTTCCAAAGCCTCACACCATAAGGCAACCGATGAGAAACTATGGTTTAGAATGCATCCATGAGGGGAAGTCTTCATAGAAAAAGCAACATTTTGGTCACAACAACAATCATACTTTAACTACTGAATCGGGGATGAACTCCATGTGGAGTACACCTCCACAACTGAATATCAAGACACTTCTGCAATAACTCTTTCCCATAATCTGCAAATGCTTTTTTTTAACCGCCCCCATCTTCCCTTTCCCACTTCTGAGTTGTACATTCTTATCGCTCAACTATCGTCCTCCATTCTTTCAACATGACCGAACCGTCTCAAAACACTTTGATCCATCATTTCATTTGGCGTTTTTTTTTTATCAAATCTACTACCTCCATATTCAGTTCTTTAGCTACATAACAACATTCCTCAGAAGAGCATCCACATATTTGCCTTTCATTCATATTCAAAAGCCACATTTCGCTTTTACAGGGCTGGCTCAATAATTCCTTCCTGCATTCTAAACTTGGCATCTAAATGCAATCCAAGCATCTTCTCAGTCATTTTATGCACACCTTGCAACTCATTCTACCATCATCAGATAACCTTACCTATAAAGCCTATATAACTTAATTTAATTGCTTCATTTCTTGCACCATTCATTTGAAATCATCCTTGCTCTATCTTGACTTTTATTTACCTCACATTTCCTTGCACACATTTACGGGTACTGCCAACACTAATCGGAAAAAAGCGTATGGTGAGTGTGACAATATATCTATAGCGTATCGTGTAAGGGGGTTAGACACACTGCTAATGGCTCTTTGTGCAAGTGTATGAAGCAGCTAAGTTATGGGGCTGTTCTGCATAAGGACCCGTCCCCAATGCGACAGATGTTAATTTTTTGACCTTTTTCGGGGATATATTTTAATGTCATATATATATATAAACATATATTTAATTTATTTATTTTTACATACTCACACACACACATACACACACACATACACACACACACACACACACACACACACACACACATACACACATATACATATATATATATATATATATATATATATATATATATATATATATATATATATATATATATACTGTATATATATTATATATATAATCTTACTCTGTAAATTTTAAAGTAAAATGGCATAGCAATTTTCTACTTAAAAAGTAAGAGCAGGCATAAGTTGGCAATACAAAATAAAAGTCATCTTGTGTTATTTATTTCTGTTTCTGCTATAAATAACCCTAATAACATACACACCAACGAGTTAATAGTGCATGACAATGGCAAAATGCAAATTGCGTCTCAATGGATATTACGGTGCAAAGGCAGTTCTTTTGTACCGCTACCTCCGGCACAATGAATAATGAAATGAGAGAGAGAGAGAGAGAGAGAGAGAGAGAGAGAGAGAGAGAGAGAGAGAGAGAGAGAGAGATTCCCCATTTGAAGAAGCATGGTAACGGATGTAAGAAGCTGACGGCAGAGAAATATCCGGAGTGCTAAATTAACAGCTGAAGGAACACAAACGTATACAGATGTATTAAACAGAAAAAAGAGAGTGAAACAAACAGTGGCCAAACACCAACAAAATTTTCCTATGCGTGACTTCAACATCCAGTTACACAGTCACGAACAAAAGATAAAAACAGTCGTAAGGAAAAACTTGCGGACAAAGTTAGTTGCATCAAAAAATCTCTCACTGGAGGGAAATTCTTACTTGTCACAGGACTTTGGAAATTCTGTTTCTCAAAAATCATATAATTTCATATTTTTCATAAAGACCTTTGAAAACACGAAGCAGAGTAAGAGCATTCTGAAAACACTCAAAATAATATGGCATTCAGACGGCGCGTGCTTCTTGGTGCACAAGTTTAGATTTTGTGCTTCTGCTCTTATTCGTTAGTCATTCATACTAACTAACATCATTTTATTACAATGATAATATCTGTTTCGAAAAATCAGTCTATTTCCTATTTTGCATATAACTACACAGTTAGTTCTATTTGCTAAATCGAACACATTAATCGTTTGACGGAACTTAGGCCCAATAACAAATATTTATGCATGTCATATAAACTTATTAACTATAAAACCGTAGACCATCCTGTAACGATAGACTACGGCAGATAAAATACCACGATACAATTTATACGTAAGTCTAATAACAAAGAGACAGTTTCTGCTACAGCCCCCATGAGATGATCAACCTTCGCCGACGAATCCAATCGGAAAAAGTCCAGTTACTTAGTGAGACCACGGCTTCATGACAATCCTTCCCCTGCCGCCAAGTTGTGGACTTCTCCCCGAGCCTAGCTTATCTTCCTTCATAGTTGGGTCCAAGTCTCCTTATTCTTTTTAAACTTAGGTTTGGTCTACATGTAGACTTCGGCGCAAAAATAATACTGATAACTTATTTTATTAAAGAATATTGGAAATTTATTGTTAGCGTATTATTATGACCCGTTGAGAATATAGTGAGATATTTAAAGCACGAAACTTTTGATGTGTATTGTTCAGTCTTGCATACGACAATGATGCAATACGGTAATAAAAAAAATCAGAAACAAAAGAAAGGAGTTACTCCCCTCTGTTGAGGAGCTTCAGACAATTCAAAACATTTCTGGACTGAAAACAACTGAAAAGACATCAAAGCATTACACTTACAAAGGTAATTGGGAAATAACAAAAGGTTTCTTTAATCTAATCAAAACTATAAAGAAAAACCATATAAAGACGACTATCTAAGAAACCTCACGTTAAAAACAAAAGTAAAACTGGCAAATACGAGCGCACGCACAGGCAAACGTGTAAGGACAGACAAGCACACACAAACTCTATTCTACCCCGACCCCCTCCCCACATACACACACACACACACACACACACCAAAGTAGCATGCATGCATGAGAAGGAGAATGCAAGAGATTCGCTATGCATGTTCTCTGCTGTGGCACGTCCTGTCTCCTAAATATCCAACTGCTGAACCATAAAAGGAAGACTAAAACTGCTGCCCTGATAAAATATCTAAATTGATTAAGGGGAATAAACATATAAAAGAAAAAATATATATAATTAAATTTAGAGTGTCGTTTACAGTAGAATCCACGCTGCAAAAATTGCATTATTTTCCAAATTCAGAGGCATGTCATGTTAGGTTATGGTTGCTCAAATATTACTTATCAAAGAAACCAATCACTAATAAATTTCTTACCTTACGGTGCCAGCTCCTTAGAATACTGGAACAGTGCTTAAAAATCAAAACCTCTCTCTCTCTCTCTCTCATCATCACACACACACACACACACACACACACATCAGTGCATTTATCAAACCCGGCCAGGGCAAATGCACTTACCGTTTATAATTCCCTTTCAGTATACGTTATACCAGGGGAAAATGAATTCGATATCAATGAGCATTTGAGGCTTAATACTGGCTAAACTCTCTTTTTAGCATATGTTCCACCTGACGGCATGACAGTTTTTCATTAACATGCACTGACCCCCTGTGCATGTCTTCCAAATTTTTTATGCTGTTCAGTTCTCTTTCCCAGTGACTTTCTAGTCTGGTCGATACAAAAGTTAACACACGATATCTTGTTGGTTTTGAGATATACACGAGTACTAGAGTCACTGCATGTAGAATGTTACTTGCTAAACTAGGTAACTTAAATAGTGTATAATCGGAGGATGAACTGAGAAGGAGAAAAATACTATAAGGCTAAAATTGTGAAGATGT
The DNA here is from genome assembly GCF_040412425.1 of Macrobrachium rosenbergii. Taxonomy (NCBI): domain Eukaryota; kingdom Metazoa; phylum Arthropoda; class Malacostraca; order Decapoda; family Palaemonidae; genus Macrobrachium; species Macrobrachium rosenbergii. The sequence goes on from NC_089782.1 coordinate 11,015,741, forward strand.
AAAGATTGCAGCCTTAACGATGATAAGATTAGGTAGCTTTTCAGAGAGCTACAGTTGCTAAAAGTGAAAAATGTCATTCACTACTGTGGAGCCAAGATAGAAGAAGTCTAAATAAAGCCACATACAAAGGTTCAACAAATGGGTCTTTATATTGTACAGAGGAAAAACTCAGAATAAATTGTTTGATTTCTGATGTCTTAAATTTTTTAAAACATAAACTTATGCTTGAGTGGTTATCGAAGGAGTGTGAGTCAGACATTGCACTACTGAATAATAACCCCCATGACGTCCTTTTCCTTTCTGAATCGAAACTAATCTTGGTAAGTAAAATAAATCACATTTTAATGAATAATATATATATATATATATATATATATATATATATATATATACATATATATATGTGTGTATATATATAAGTATATATGTATATATATGTATATATATATATATATATATATATATATATATATATATATATATATATATATATATAATCTGATGGTATATTTATAACAGATATATATAATCTACCTCACTTTCTAACAGATACTTATAACAATTACATATGCATATATATGTATATGTATGAATATATCTCAATGGAGATTTACGGCTTATACACACATACATACATACATACATACATACATACATACATATTTATACATATACACATATAGCACTGCATGTTTCCCGGCAAGTGATGCTTAGCAAATGACAACCCTTAACAGGACCACTAAAGAAGACAAACAATCCATCAGATCTTCAACGAACAGAAGCTATTTAACAAGAGGAATAACCCATTTAGTGGTTCATGATCATCGGAAGGATATTTTTCTAAATGTCAATCAGAACGTAGAAACTGAAATGTACCTCACTTAATTTATTAATTCTACCGCCGCTGTAAAAAGTGCGCATAAGAATGCTTGATCCCAAAAGCATAACTGCTTCGCATTTTCCAGTCTTTGTATTCTTTAATGTAACTTGTACGTTATTTGTTTATGAGGTCATTGTTTGTGTTATATTTGTTCTTCGTCGATACTGTGAACGCTCTTTAACAAGTTGTGGTTTTTGCTCGAAACTTAATGGTACTTGTATCTAAACATTTGTTTGTTTCTGTTTATAGCGTTGAAGGTTCTTTTTTTTTATATTTGGGGAATATCAAATGGAAACCCTGCTGTGATCTGTTTCTTCCTGGATTGCTATATCTGTTTATATATATCAATCAAGCTTTAAGGCTTCTACATACATGTATGCGTGTTTGTATAAGCCATAAAGCCTAATATATATATATATATATATATATATATATATATATATATATATATATATATATATATATTCAAATACAAGTCATATGTTTCTTATAGCTATTTAAAAAACTGTCATGCGTTTCTTCAGCTATTTAGTAAAAATATATATATATATATATATATATATATATATATATATATATATATATATATATATATATATATATATATATATATATATATATTCTCTATCAATTATATATTTTTCTGTAAAATTAGTATACTTAATACAATATTAGAATTCAAAAATTAATCAAGAAGCTTCACAAGGTGTAGGTGATTATATATGAATAATATTCTCTTCAATTAGCTATGGTATTTTTTCTGTAAAATTAGACCACTGAGCTGATTATCCATAAGGACAAGGATTATTCAGAATTCAAAAATTAATCAACGGGACTTCTACAGCTTATTTGGAGGTGACTAGACCGAGAAATGAACCAACCAGCCTCTGTTCTAAAACCTTCATGGTACAGTCTGAAGCTTACGTCAACTGTATTACCCGGGCATACCCCACAGTTTCTTCACCATAGTGTTTTCATTCAAGCTTTTATTTCTCAAAATTTTTAGGCAGAGTAAAGTTAATTTCTTTGAAGAAGGCTGAAGTTTAGTTAACAGATAGTGTTATCTCTGAGAAAAACTAAAGTATAATTATCAATTATTCATTACTTAAAATACCATAAGTAATTTCTTCAAAATTCATGGATTATGCATAGTTTGAAGTATGATGAATATTTGCCATGGTTTAGAAAAATTATTTACGAAAAATCTGAAGTTGTCGTAGTTTCAAAAAGAAAAACGTAGCCGGGTACTTCTAAGAAAGTTTAAGGGAAAATAGAAAAGTATTCTTTAAAAAAAACTGGGTGTTCCTCAAAAGTTCGGCCAGATATTAGACATGAATGTTGCGTAGAGAAATGCGACAATCTTTTTTTTCCACGAAAAACGGAGTGACGAAGATGAACAGATGGAACAAGAGTACCTTGACACGAAGGTTAACACGTGGCCAGAGGTTTTCACGAGGAAGCAACCCACAAATTTTCTGCAGGAGTTTGGTGCCGATCACCATAGGTGTTGTAACTCCAGTCTACGAATATCAATCTGAAAGGAATTAGCTCCAAGAGTTCCTCGTTGGATGAATAGGTAGAGTTGTCGGCTAGCACTCTGCTAGGCCCGAGTTCGAGTCTCCGGCCAGCAAATGAAGAATTAGAGGAATTTGATTCTGGTGACAGAAATCCATTTCTCGCTATAATGTGGTTCGGATTCCACAATAAGCTGTAGGTCCGGTTGCTAGGTAACCAATTGGTTCTTAGCCACGTAAAATGAGTAATCCTTCGGACCAGCCCTAGGAGAGCTGTTAATCAGCTCAGTGATCTGGTTAAACTAAGGTATACTTAACTTAGCTCCAAGAAAAAAAAAAAAAAAAAACACCTTTTTACCAATGACTACTGTCTTTAACACTGAAAATGGAACACCGATTTTATGAAAACGGCGGGTATTTCTTTATACATACACACATGAAGCATAGGTCACCAGTGAGCAGCAGGGGCAAGCACAGGTCACTGCAATGCAGCACAACGTCCTATTACCGAACATGATTACATATGACCCTTTCACCCACGTAGAACACAGGGGATCCAGGCTGTGACTGCTGATGATTCACCAGGTAGCCTTGTAGGCCAACCAAAATCCCCATTCCAAAGCTCTTGAGAGATGACGCGTTGTGTTCACAATGAAAATCTATGAGGCCCTGAACGGAACCACTTTAGTGGCAAGTCGCCGGAGATGCCACACAACTACCACGACCATAATGGGCACTAGATGAATAAGCATAGAGAATAATGGTTAAGGACTTTGTTCAAAAAAACGGAAACAAAGAATCGATAAGAAAAAAATTATAATTAATTTTTTCAGGCACCATAAATAACCTGAAACGAGGAACTCCACGGGATAAAAAGTCAAAATAAAAAAAAATCTCATTCCAGTACATTTGTCCTACGATTTATTCGGTAAGCGAAAGCCCATAAGTAAAAGAGAAAACTGAGAAAATCTAACAATATTACTAATAAATAAATAAGGTAACTGATTTTATACACGGAAAACTCTTTAAAAAAAAAAAAAGTGTTTTCCACAATCATTAGCACAACCAGTAATAGCTAGTTATATATTCTTCCACCTCAATAATGAATATCATCAATCTACGATTCTGACAATGCCCAGAACAGGATTCTTTAATTTATTAATCTGTCTACTTCTTTATTTTGAGAGAGAGAGAGAGAGAGAGAGAGAGAGAGAGAGAGAGAGAGAGAGAGAGAGAGAGAGAGAGAGAATGTAACTTTCTATGGTCTGAAAATCAAATAATTTCTTATTTTCAGCCAAACTACAAGTGAATCACTCTGACTGTTTCTCCTCCCTCCACACAGAGTAAGGCCGAAAACGAGAGCAAAAACAATCTTTAATAAAGTACCAAATCAAACCGTAGCATAAAATTCACTCTACTACTTCTGAAGATTTAATAAGAAAACATCTATATTCGTCAATTTAATGTATAAATTAACATTTACCTTCCTTCTGAAAAACAGCTCTTAAAGTTTTTTTTTTTTTAACTCGACATATCTCTAAAAGCAACAATTCTACTGAATCAGGAAATACTTGGAAATCAAAGGCAGGAAACTGCGTAGCGACAAACGCTCCTAATAAGAGGATACCCTTCATGAGCGGAGATTACTACAGAAAAAAAAATCCAGTCATAAAATTGACTACTTAACAATTAGAAAGTCATATCATGGCCAATACCCAGTTTCGCAAAATTTTAACTAATCAAAGCATCCAGTAAAGTACTTGTACTTCATGCAAACACTCATTAGTTTGCGAACACCCTATATGAAAACTGAAGACAATCATTCCACATGGATTTCCTTCTCTTCTGACGTGACATTCACTACAAACTATAATTTGTAAAATGTGCGCACGCCCAACGCATGCGATACTACGCTACGTCACTAATCATAACCCTCAAAGTACACAGTTTAAATAACCCGCTTTAATTAACAGTTCAAAGTGATGAGCAGCAAGGTGCCACGATTTCAGTAGTCTTGACGGCTAGAGACGGTGAGGGGTGAGGGGTGAGGGGTGAGGGCGTGAGGAGAAAAGAGAGCAAGAGGGGGTGGGGAGCAGGAGGAGGAGGAGGAGCAAACAAGAAAGGGTTAGGATAGGCCTTGGCTACGAGCCACAAAGGCTATAGCACCGACAACTAATATCACAATACAACTCAACCACTGCAGAGTCTAATAACATTGAAACTAAACCATTTTGGAGGGAAGGCAAAGTTTAAATTACTCTTCGGGCCGAATATTCCGGCCCACTATCCTGCAACGATGCCCTCCGTTATTCTGTATCCGGCTTCGCAGGATACCGGTACTTTAGCTCCCACCTTTTTCTTTCTTTTTTTTTTTTTTAAATGACAAAGTATTTGTGGCCTGATCCAGAAGTGTCGTTGAAAGAGTGAACAAAAGACAGTCCACTGGAGGTCTGCGAATGAGCAAATCCAAAACAACACCGCCAGTATAAAATCTTCACTTACAGATTCAGTAAAATTGAAATATGTTTTTCACGTTAACAGTAAATGCCTAAAAAAAAATGGATAAAAATGACTTTTGGTAACAACTCAAAAGGGAAAGAAAATAGGGAAGCGAAAAACGTTGAAATATACAAATCGCAGGAATAGGCTATGGTACAATTTTAAGAATAATAATAGTTACAGTGGGTGTGTGTATACATAATAAATAAATAAATAAATAAATAAATAAATATATATATATATATATATATATATATATATATATATACATATATTATCACATCGCCGTGATTTATTCACAAACATTAAACTATAAATGTCTTTTAATGTCCAATTCGCTCTACTCGGCAATAATATATGTATATATATATATATATATATATATATATATATATATATATATATATATATATATATATATATATATATATATATATACACACCAAAGGGGAATTATAATTGAGAAGTGGTTTGTCATCTCACGGGCTTGAACCGCCGAACCCGGGCATCAAGAGAGGTATAAGTTGATACCGGCTTCGCTGTACAGATCCCCGTCAAACGCAGGTATTTGTACTTAGGGTCGGCATCAACCCACCTCCACCATGATAGCCGATTGCTGCGTCTGAAGCACAGTTATTTTTATGATTTAATTTTTATCACATCGCCGTGATTTGTAGACAAAACTTTAAGCTACAAATGTCGTTTAATATTCAATTCGCTCTACCTTGAAAATAGTTTATGTATATATATGTATATCGATGGGAAATTTTATAATATATATATGTATATACAGTATGTATATATATATATATATATATATATATATATATATATATATATATATATATATATATACACACACACAAACCCCTATCCACTCTTTCATTTTAGAGGAGATACTCCAAGTGTCACCCTTATGATTTTCAGCAACAACGAGGATGCTAGGCCCACGGCCCATGTCATTCTGGCTACGACCCGCTGCAGTCGAGTTCCAGATAAGTAATCGGCTAAAGTAAACAGACACCCACTGAGATCTAACGGAACGTCTTGATCGTTCCGTCTTAACAGCCATAATCACTAAACCACGAGGATCTATCTCCGATAAAAAAATTGAGAGAGAGAGAGAGAGAGAGAGAGAGAGAGAGAGAGAGAGAGAGAGAGAGAGAGATTCATGACTCGATGTACTAGCATCAGTTACATAACTGAGTATGTAACACATGATTCCGAACTGGAAATTATATTCAAGAACCTTCCATCAAATATTACAAGCACAGCTTTCAAAGCATATTGTATGACTGTTTTCGTCAAAAATACGAAAAACAATTGTATATGAAATGGAAAGACCTATTTTTTTTATACAACGACCATATAAAGTATCTTCATTGATGTGCTTAGCAGATAATAATAGTAAAAATAACCGCCCTAAATACATTATGAGAAAATTACAAAACTAATGTACAATTCAGGTCACTGTACACCGTATATGACTGGTAATGTGCATTGCTTATCCACTTCAAAGTCTACTGAGAATAACAAGCAGATGAATCGTTATTTTAATTGTTTACAGAAACTGTGATATATTATATATATATATATATATATATATATATATATATATATATATATATATATATATATATATATATATATATATATATATATGCATATGGTTAAAATCATCAGAACACATGATGCATAAATGCAAAATTGTACAACCAGGAATACACCCTTCACTTTACCAAAACATCTTCAATAAAATTCACTATGGGAATGGAAAATGAAGTTAGCCTAACCTTTTTGTATTGCGTAATGCACGGAAGAAAGTAATCGGTTTAAATGCAGTGTGTACAGAAAACCCACCGATATTTCTGCCTACGTATATTTTTTATTCTAGTCGAAGCTATAAAGTGAAGAAATCAATTTTCTCCTCCACGTCTGTCAGCTCATTACGTATACGTAGCCCTGCGTATGCAGAGTTAATGTAATGAGAAATACAAGCAAGAAATTAAAATATTCCAATTCTGTATTAGACAGTATATTAAACACCGGCAAAAAAGACTTTTTATGAGAACTACACAAAAACTTGCTACACAAAAGCGTGCTTTTACTACCATTTAATAACAATTTCCAAGATATTCTCCATCTTTCTAAAAACTTTGGAGATATATAATGTACCATTTACGAACAATAAAACAGAGGAACAAGCACTTATACAGAACTCTCCCCACAATACTGAAGTCTATGTATACCAAATCCAGTGTACCTCAGGTATCAGTTTTTATATTGACCGGAGTAGAAAATCATTGGGAAAGTGAATAGAGTAACATAAAAAATGTATAAGACATGTAGAGAAGAAGAGTACAGTTTTCGTTCAAGTGACCGAAAACAATCATAACATCAACTGGACATTGGAAAGAAACATTACAGAATCAAATCTTATAAAGAAAGCGTCTGTAAGAATATGAATATCAGCCAAGGAACGTATAAACTCGATCCATTTACTTCAAAAGAAATTTGTAAAAAATTATAGATATCAAGGAAAGTACTTTACCTGGGCCAAGAGCTAAGACGTGAACCCGACCTTACAGATATGTAAATGGAGCACTGTCCTCAGACGCTGATGAGTTTACTGTTCTTTCCTTTTTTTTCTACTTGTCAGAAGTGAATATGTTTTCCAACAGTCAGTATGTTCACTTACACTGTCCTTCTAACATTTATTACAAATTTCTATCACTATGTCTCAGTCCCTTTGAAGATGTCTTGGAAAACTAAATTCGAAAACCGATGAGAATTCATATCCAGTATGTATGTATGTATGTATGTATGTATGTATGTATGTATGTATGTATGTATGTATGTATGTATATATAATTACACACACATACGGCATATATAGATATATTTTTATATAAAATTGAAGGGAGGGGGTATAGGTCATTACAACGTCCATCAAAATCCCGTATCGAAATTCGTTTTGGCCAAAAAGTTCACATACACAAACCAAATGAGAATCCAATTACAATCTACATTTACATAAACAACGCATTTAATTGTATTTCGAATACTGTATCAACCCCTACAGATTTCAATTAATAATTACCGAATAACAAATAAATCTGCCTAATTCTATTGCAGATTCTGGTCCATTGCCGAGATGATGATGATGATGATTCGATCCTAGGCGGCTTATTTACAAATAATAATAAATATACATAAATTCAAAAATATACGCTAATTACATTAAAGTCACCGTCATACTCCTATCATAAAAATTGTCACTCAAAAACAAAGCGTAATTATTTTTGCTTAGCCTCGTGGCTATCCACTTTGTTCACAATAACAAATTCTAATTAATTTCCAATCTCAGTCGTACGCCATGGGCTTATTAAAATATGCGTGTGTGTGTCTATGTGCGTATACATAAATGTATGTATGTGTACAGAGAGGAAAATCATGTATAGTAATTTTCTAACCATAATGTGTCAATATCAATCAACTAAGGGGATCATAATTGTAAAGAATTAAAAAGAGGTTAATTTTAATGTTTCGACCAAAGTGAAGCTTTCTCTTCACTACAGCATTATACTCTAAATTCATGCATTTTTTCTTCTCAATATAAAAACAGTTACAAACAGGTAGGGTAAGGAAAAAATGGAGTCGGTTGAGCTCAAGACATGAATTTGCAAAGATAAAAGATTACGAGTAAAGGAAAACACTGGCAGGGAGAGAATTCTGAACCTCTGCAATAAAATATAAGATTTAGAGGCCTAACAGGCGACACGAAGCTGCTTAAAACGGATATCACTACTTCAGCTCATCTCTAGATGAGATTTAGAGAATGGATCATTGATCCGAAGAATTAATCAATTAATAGTACATGCAAAAATGAAAGGTTAACTGAACTTTGAGGGACTCAAAACCATTTCTTTCAAGGCAGTGTTAACAGAACCACCATAAAATTTTGATAACTATAACAGCCTGAAGAATGATTAGATTTCAGAGAGTATTTGGTGATTACTGTGTGTGTATGATATGTATATATATACAAATTATAATATACAGTATATATTACCTCTATATATATATATATATATATATATATATATATATATATATATATATATATATATATATATATATATATATATATATATATATATAATTTCAGACTGAAAACCAATAAAAACGATTACCCAAAAGGCTGAGATGGTGAGGAAGGGTCCTTTCCATTTCTAGTAAATGTATCTGAATTCGACCGGTATATGTATGTATGTGAACTCTTTCTGATACTCCGGTTGCGGGGTCGAACCATGCTACGGACATCAGAATTTCTTCATAGTCCTGCATTTGGATCTCAGGCTTTGTAATGACAGACGTATTAAAAATGTTTGAAGAATCAAGATAAAAAATGGCATTGATTATTGCAATATAAAAAATGGCACTATGATTATTGCAATTAATTACACACACATATATATAAATATATACATATATATAATTATATAATTTTATAAATTACACAACAAGACCATTAAACAAAACAAAACAAAAAAAATTACCTTCCATATGATCAGGGGATAATATTCATCCAAAAGACAGGTTTCAGTGGCAAGTTGCTGTAAAAACTCTTGAATAAGTAAGAGGAGAGAGAGAGAGAGAGAGAGAGAGAGAGAGAGAGAGAGAGAGAGAGAGAGAGAGAGAGAGAGAGAGGAACCTGATTTATCTGCATTGAAAAATGTCCTGCTAAACTGCTAGCCATTCGAATCTAAATTTTATTATTTAACCTTCTACTGTTTATTAAACTTATACAGTTAAATGGTTTTAAAAATTTGTCATCAATGTCAAATGAGAACAAACATACATTAACATGATAACTATTAAAGTGTACCGAAATCTTTCTTCTATTATGAGGTGCAAGCGCACACACCACAAACATATATATATATAATATATATATTATATATGTATATATGTACATATATACAGTATATATATAATATATATATATTATATATGTATATATGTACATATATACAGTATATATATACATATATATACACACACACTCACGAGCGTCAGTGAAAGTTAACTTTAACATAATAAGAGCCAGAAGTGTACAAATATCAGGGAATATTAAAGCCTCAAAACATTTGTTAACGAATACTAAGAGTTGCATGAGAAAAGATTAGATCTTCCTTTATGAACCGTTTATGACATCATAATCATCATCCCATTGTCTCCCTCGGGGTCACAAAAAATGTGGTGCATTGTTTACGAGAGAGAGAGAGAGAGAGAGAGAGAGAGAGAGAGAGAGAGAGAGAGAGAGAGAGAGAGAGAGTATCATCATCCATGACCAGTTATTCTTCCTATTTTCTGGTGGTGATACTGATGCCCGGAAGCAGGCATCAGTATCGTTTTATTTTCCCTGGTTTTCACCCAATGACAAACAGCGCGGTAGAAGTCAAAGACTTGAGAACATGTTAATGATAGGGCGAGACGTTGACTTCCGTCAGCGTCCCTTCAATTTTGCCTCAAAAGAACTTCATTCCATCTGCCTGTATTACCACGATTATTCCCACTCACACATTTCCGGCCGGCAAACTGTTACCTCAACTTAATCATTTGCAGACCCGTTAAACTTATAGAACACCCAAGAGAGCATCATCCTGAAAACAGGGAAAAATAGCAAATGCCGGTGGCCTCTTCATTCCAGTTTTCGTTTACAAGAAATAATTGAGTCTATCTACAGACACGAAAATCAAGCGCCCACTGCATCGAAACAAGCCAGAAACTGATCGTAACGTGTACCTTTAAGTTTAATTTTCTATTTTTATGGGTGCTGAGTAGAGTAGAGTGTCAGTTAAAAAATTGCAGCATATAACGCTACACACACATATACACACACACACACACACATACACACACATATATATATATATATATATATATATATATATATATATATATATATATATATATATCTGCTCAGCATCCATAAAGAATTAAACATGAATTAAACGTCAAGTTACACGTTACCATCAGTTTCTGACTTGTTTCGATGCAGTGGGCGCTTGGTTTTCGTGTTCTGTCGATAGACTCAAGTATTTCTTGTAAACGCAAATTGGAATGAAGAGACTACCGGCATTTGCTATTTTGCCTCGTTTTAAGGATGATGCTCTCTTTGGTGTTCTATTAGTTTAACATATAATATATACACATATACATGCATATACTGTATATATATTGTGTGTTGAATCACTCTAGTAAACTTGAATGTATCAGTAACTAAGGACTATAAATTATAATTTGATATGCCAACTGAAAATTTTCACTAATGTCAAGCAATCCTTACCTGGAATTTTTTGGAACCAGAATGTTAAGTAATAATATGTCACAAAATGAAGAAGAGCTTTATATATACGGACAGATTAACATTTACTTGGACTTCAAACGAAAATATGAAAGCTTTCTTGGTATGCTGAATAAATTGGTGCCTCTAACGATATTTACTATGAAGATAGATGTGCGCTGTAACCTGCTATGTTTTGGACTGTCGTACATATGGAGGTGATTTTAATATAGGCCTGAAAACACCTAACAAAATTTTCGCAAATGTACAATTTTGCTCTCGTGACAGCAATAACGTGTAGAATTCAGTATTTAATTCCATGTTTTTAAAGGAAATAATTGTATGTAGCTCTAAAAATGTAGGCGGTGACAACAGACGTCATAAGAAAAATGCAGGAAATAAAAACTCCTGATACTCTATTAGAACAAATAAAATGCATTAAGAAAGGAAAAGCAAACTTTCTATGATGAAAACAAAAGTGAACTGTATAGTCGAACACAAAATACTCAATTATACCGACATACAGTAAAAACATCAAATATATTTCTCCTTTGCTTGGAAACTTGTGCTGTGTGGCATTTACACATGTAGGCCTACTTATAAAGAACTCTCCTGATAATTCCACAATAGATGTTTAATAACTCCACCGCAGCCAACATCATTTATCAAGTTCTATGCTGATCATACTGAAAAATTATTGGGAAAGAGGATTAAACAGTATAAAAATGCATCAAAAGCATTTCTTTATTCCTTAATAGCTTAAAGAGTGTAACAAGCAGGAATTTAAACTACTATATTGTGATACAATATCATTCCAACTCACTTCCTCCTGGTGTTCATTATCTGAACACTTGTCATGAGACGGAAACAATTAAGATTATGATGGGTTCTATTATATTTGAAAAAGAACATGTCATACACCACTTTTGCCATTTATACCACTTGAGTAATGTTCCCGCTGAAAAGCCCTGAATTCAGATCAGTATTATTTCCAAGAAGGGCTTCAGGTCCCGCCAAATGACAGGGCCTTAACACGCCATGTTAAATGTCAATCAGGATACCAATCGACATGGTACAAAACCATTTTAGATTTCCTGAATCTCTGATGGGAAATGTTACACATTAGTTTCCTACTTTTAAAATCCTCCGAAGCACTCCTTACTTTCTCCTTTTCATATTTCATCAAAAGTAATACATTTATTAAGTATAACTTTAAGATACGACACAACAGGATCAAAAAGGAAGGTTACAAATAAAGTATGCTTTCCAATTATATGATTTTTTTATCTGATTAAAAACTATTGTTCCACGAAACAAAAAAAAAAAAAAGCAAAAGTATGGAACAAAAAAGCAAAGGTAACAATTATACTCCTAACTGTACATAAACACAAATAAAAAACTAAATTAAATATGTCGTATTCAGTCAACACAAAAAGTAAAATAGGGTTTCTTCGCGATTCTCAAAATTTTGGTTCACATGAAACGTACCGTACTCAAAGAAAAAATACTCTTCCCGAACAGTTAACAGCGGCAGGAAAGGAAAGAATAGCCCAAGAATATATCATAAATTAGAAGACATAAATAGGCCTAACAGGCTGTAAGCTGACGTAAGCCTTCCGAAATAAAAAAGAATAACCTCTCTAAATATATTTCATGTGGTATATACGTGTCTTAGAGCTCATCCGAGCCGCAAAAACAATTTTTGAAGCGAAGGTTTATAAAGCTCTCGAAGGTTCTAATGAAAATGAAGGCGAATTCTCAAACACAAATTTCTAACTCTACCTTGAAGACATAAAATAAAATATTTCTTATCTACTTTAGGTAGCTGCGTTCAAAATTAACAGTGAAATGTAAATAATAACTAAGATGATAATGAAAATTACTATTTGAACTATTTCTATTCCGTAATAGAAATGCGTTTCATCTTTTCTCCTTCAGAAATCCATTTGGCAAGAGCCCTCCACTTGTACTTCTCATCCGACTGCCTTGAAATTGGATAGGATTACTTTCTGGGTTAGTACCCAGAACCATTTTTTTCCACTATTACTTTCAATTTGCTCTAGGCCTTTGGAAGGTATTTAAGATATCCAGCCACTTATATATTTTTTCCAATCAAAAAGAACAAAGGGAACTTTTTTCCTCCATCAGCGGAAGGACTATTATTATTATTATTATTATTATTATTATTATTATTATTATTATTATTATTATTATTATTACAAAAATGTAGTAAAAAAACGGCAACTGTAGATCCAGTAATTATTTTCAGAAAACCTTTCTTACGAAGGAAGCATGATAAAAAGAGTTCTCGGCACAGAGCATACCTCTGAAACCGGTAACCACTACATACGAAATCATTTCACCCTCCCAAACGGCTCGTTCTCGGCATCCAAAAGACCTCTTATACGTTGACAATGCAGAGGGAACTGGTCAAGAATCTGGTAAGGGATGCCAGTTTCAATTTCAACACCATTTATATGTTGAAACAATTAAAAAGATGGTTTCTATGGTGGCTATTAAATATAAAATCTTCCTTAATGATCATCAAAAAAGTTTAATCACCTAGAGGGGCGGTCACTCACGTTCATCAAAATCATTTGTTCATCATTTTAGAGATACAGTGTTAATACAACGTTAACACGCAGACTGGCAGACACACATACGGTAAGTGAAAAACAATCTGTTTGGCACACGTAAAACATACAATCAAGGAAACGTTGCAAAAACATATCCTGAACGAAATTATGTTTTTTCACGCGTTCCCACAGGACCTCCATGCACTCTGGCCACTTGCCACACGTAAAAACACCAGCCAAAAATCAATCACATTCCAAACAGTTGGGAGAAGCGGTTAACGTCCAAATAACCAATGCAATTAATTAAAGAATCGTTATATCAGAGCTAATAACCATCAGGTCTATCTCTGATCACCATCCCTAATGGGGCGCCTCCATCGCTCAATGATAATTTCGGCAGAGACAAACCCACAGGCCCAAGTGAACTGGGAAAGACACGAATGTTATGTAAATTGACTGACCGCTATCAACTTTACGTTAAATGACAATACAAGCAAAGAAAACAAAAAGGGTCTAAGGGACACAATAAAGGGAGTACCACGATCCTTTAAAATTATTTATACACTACCCAAACACTTTCATTTAAATATGCTATGATTTGAAAAGAGTTCAAAACTAGACTGTTCTGAAATAAGCATCCTGTTCTAAGACCTAAACAATAACGTTCGGAAAAAGCAAACCAAAGTCTAGGGACCCCACAAAGGCTGCGCAGTTGATTAACAAAGTTACACTTATCTCTCTCCCAAACCCTAATAACTTGTTGCCAGCCATTAGCTGTAAAAATCTACACATCAATTTCTGCATACTGCTGTAACAGAGAGAAAAACAAACTGAAACAGATAAGTTACCCAAATTCCTATTTGATTTTTGACCTTTTAAATCTGACCTTGGTTGATCATGCATGCTTAGTATGAAGTTCGTTGAGTTCAAAACTTGCGTTTAAACTTCTATTTGATCTCTGACCAAAAAATATTTGACCTTAACCTTGGTCTCACTCTGTACACTGATTTTATTGGTGGACTACAGGTACCATATATAAAACCTGTCTCAGTTCGAAAGATATTTCCCAGGTTAAACTACTATATCACCTTTAACCTCTGGTATGAACATAACCTTCGACCTCACTGTGCACAGCAGTGAATATTAGTAGATCAAGCATGCCAAATGTGAACCTTCATCATTCAAAAATATCAAATTACAACAGATACAAAACTTAGTAACATTTATTTTTCGATACTGACTTAAGGAACTATCGCACCGACACAAAATCGTAAACAGCTCAAAGGTTTTAGACAAGGTTAAAATTTTATATAATCTTAGTCCTCTGAGCATTGGCGTCACTAATGGACAACACATGACAACTATTGAGTCTATCTCGTATATTTAGTTCTAAAATCAAGGACTAAGCTAACTCTTAACTGACCTCAAAGTATCATCTTGATCTCAACCCAATCCACACAGGCAGCATTAGGAAGTCTCTACCTGGTACAGTTCAAAAGCGATGGCAAAGGTTACATTCCTACCTAACCATCGATGCCGCCAGTAAGGTCAAAAGTTACAATCCAATCTCTCCTTCAATCTACTCACTCGTTGGCAACTGAGAGGCCCACTACTGATTAAATTTTCGTACAATTCCTTCCATAACTTTTGCCTAATACTATTTACAAACAGACACTGTCGGACACTGAAAATACATGTAACTTTAACATCGACATGAACAGCAACTGATAACCATAATTTTCATAATGAAACTATCGTCAGTATAATTATTACCATCTGTAATGATTTACTATCTACAATACTCCCTCCCATACTTGATTAAGGCCAATGAATATAACTGTAAAAAAAAATGTGAAAGTTGTTTGCAAATCAGCTGAAAAACTCATTCTTCTTATCCTCAGCGTTATAGTTAATAGTGCAACCCTAAAAACACATGAATGGCCTACATAAACACTGGAAGTTATAGCAGTGATAACGTGAAGCTCCTTACAAAAATAATACATAAAAATAAAAAGCCTTAACAGTTTTCAGCTTTCGGGCTGTATAAACATGGAAATACACAAGGATAAATGCAAGGACAACTTTACAATAAGAAAAATTTACTATAGTGTAACCCTAACAATAAACCTTAAATCACCAAATTCTTTATAAGCAAAACAAAGGAAAACATTATGTTTAGGTTTTAATAAAGCTTACGAGAGCTTTCATCTCACCAGGCGCCTATAAAGAAAACAGCAAACTGTGCAAACATGCACCAAAAATAAAATGGCAAAACACAAAAACCCTCACTTCTAACGAACTGTAAACAGTTCAGACTTGAAAATCAATACCTTTTATAATCTAAGCAATGAAAATACAAAGAAAGAAAAGACACACCAAGCTTGAACAATCATCTGATATACTCTTGGTGTAAAACAAAGACCAGGATAAAGGAAATAGCAATCACAATGCAAAACAAAGGCCACGCGAAAAATGACACGAAGCCTAAAAAAAAAAAAAAATCAATGTACACAATAATATAAACAGACGTTTACATATTAAAGGAAGTAAAAACATGCAATACAAGTTAAACAACAACAATCCACCCCTCCCCTCCCCCCCAAAAAACAAATGGGGTGAGAATGACACGAAAGAAAAAATGCAATTAAGGAAAGTACAAGTTAAAAACATACAGTCAGAGGAAAGAAAGAGAGAAAGAAAAGAAAAGTAAATTAAATGGCGTATACACATGCAATCACGCAAAACAAAAGCCTAGAAACAAAAGACGGAGAGTGGGGATGACAAACCGAAGAATTTCGCAGTTCATTACAATCGCAACGAAATTCTAATTATTCATACAATCGGTCTTCATAGAATCAGGTAAATCTGCATAATGAATCAAGCGGGATAAATTAATTACGATCCTTGAATTCCGCGCAATGTTTCTCAGCGTCCAAGTTCCTCCTCCTCCTCCTCCACCGCTACCCGGCCCCAGCATCCCTCCTCCTCTTATACCCCCTCAGTACATAGTCCCTCGCCTCCCTCTACTAGTATACTCTCCCCCCCTTCCCCTCCCCCATCCTATAAGCAAAGTCCCTCACCAGCCCAAAACTATACTATCCGTTTCAAACAACACCTCCCCCTTCCTCCACACTGTTCCAGTCCAAAAACAACTTTTACAGCAAGAGAGAGAGAGAGAGAGAGAGAGTGAGATGCAATACTTGGTAAGTCTTTCCTATGTTCTAAGAAACTTCAAATTCATACGAATAAACTATTTCAAACAAGTGCACTAACCAAGGAATAAATAGCTTCTTACATTATAAAATTTCCAACAATACTACAATATCTCCTATACGAATAATTTATCAACAACATTCGGAACTGAAAGCTGTCCCTAGGTAAAAATTGAAGGTGAATTTACAGATAAAAAATGAATGGAACCGGAACCACTTGCCGCTCTATATATTCTATCATGCTTAATACTTTTCTGACCTGACTCAACAGGCTACGTACGACGAGTCAGAAATTATCTTGAGACACTATGACTTTAAAAATGAGAGAGAGAGAGAGAGAGAGAGAGAGAGAGAGAGAGAGAGAGAGAGAGAGAGAGAGCAATTGTCCAAAACTAAAAGGAAAGCGATACGAAAACAGGACAAATCAAATATCAGGATAATGGAGATCAAAAGAAACAATATTAATTTCTTATAACGAAAACAAGGAGAATTGGATAACGATGAGAGAGAGAGAGAGAGAGAGAGAGAGAGAGAGAGAGAGAGAGAGAGAGAGAGAGAGAGAGAGAGAGCTAATTATAAACAAAGCAAGGCGCCCAGTCGCACCCGTGACAAACTTTAATTAAATTCTGTGCATATCTTGACTGAAGCTAACTTGCTACAATGGCACTAGGAGAAAGACATATATTGGTGGGTAGGGTTCAGTTTGAGGGGGGGAAGGGAGAGGGGAGTGGGAGGGGCCAGGACTGGGAACAGGAGTGGAGAGAGAGAGAGAGAGAGAGAGAGAGAGAGAGAGAGAGAGAGAGAGAGAATGCCAACATCGTTCGAGCGAAATTGAATCTTCAACGAATGAATTATATATTGAGAACTTCGTCTTCCCCCTTCTTCCTTTTCCTCCTCTTCCTCCTCTCCCCCTTAAGATTCCCTCTCAGCTTCCTCACTCTTCTTCCTCAGGTGAGAGAGAGGAAAATGAAGGCGTTTACTTTGTGGTCATGGAATAATAGCGATCTCGTCTGAGTTAATGAAGGCTGGATTCACGGGCTTGATTGCAAATGATTTTTTCTCAAATTTTTCCGTCGGTTGTATAACATGAAAAAACCAACGAGTTCAGTAGAGAGAGAGAGAGAGAGAGAGAGAGAGAGAGAGAGAGAGAGAGAGAGAGAGAGAGAGAGAGAGAGGGTTTGCAAAATTTAGTAAAAAAAATTAAGGATACAAAGTTTCACATAAGAGGAATAAATACACAGTTCTAATACGCAATAATAGACCTGAAATTAAACTTTTTTCATTTTTAAAATGGGATAGTAAGGATATCATAATCTTTTCTCCTTTTGGTCGACCGCAGAATAATGTCCTAGCTTTTTTACAATTCATTTTGATTACTTTTTAAATAAGCAATATCTAATACTGCAGGATCTTAGCATTTTCCACAAAATATAAATTTCTTGTAAATGCACCTGACAAGAGTAAATAAGAAAAATAAAAGTAAAGGTGTTGTTAACGATCCAAAAACAAAGTATTTTTCATTCTGGACAAAATCATATTGCACTGCAAAAATAAATCACTATTACTATAAATTTTGAAAAGAGTATGAAAATAAAACTAAACAATATCGTTTCTGCTTTATATATTATATTATATATATATATATATATATATATATATATATATATATATATATATATATATATATATATATATATACAATATATATTTATTTACTTATGCCCATTTTTTTTAGGTCATCTCCTTAATATCAAAATATCCATTATTTCTATGTTTTTAAGAGCATTGTGCATTGTCAGTCCCCAGTATTTGGATCAAGAAATCGAATACATAAGAAAAATAGGGACAGATTTATGTTATCCTTCACATATGCTAGATATTTGTTATAATAAAGCCCACAAAAAGTTTTTTAGTGAATGGAACATGGAGAAAGAAACCCCTAGGGACATTCTTAGCTTGCCTTATTTTAGTAGTCTTGAAAACATAAAATAATTGTTAAAATCTTTTAATGCCAACCTCGTTTTTTTCCCTATAATAACACACTAAAATGAATGTAATAAATAATAGTCCTAAGGAAAACAACAACATAATATGTAAAATTCCATGTTTGGACTGCACCTTTTTATATCGGCCAATCTAGCAAGGCTGCAGATGCACAGATTATGCAGCATAAGTATTCTCAAAACTGGGCAAACATCCAGTGCTATATTCATTCATGAAAGTGAAAACTCTCACAGGATAAACTGGACTGAAAGTTCAGTGACTGCTAGATCGAAAGAATTCTCTTCACGAAATCTCTTAGAATCCACTATTATAAAGCTTACTTCCAGTTGTAATTTTAATCTTAGCCCTGGCATGCATTATTTGGACCCCTGTATAAGTAAAATGTTCAAGAATGACCTAAAAGATAAAATCACTGAATTAATTAAAAATTAGTTACCTTACATATAATTTCTATGTATTCCTATGTACAATAAATATTCTTTTGTAAAAATGTTCCCCTTGTAAAATAATTTTTGTTTACCAAAATGAGAATTATCGTGTTGTACTTTTATAACATTTTTCGGTGGTAAGTCACCTTCCTTGTATAATCTTTCAAGTGCCCTGTCCCTGCTTCTGAGCTGTTGAGCCTAATCCTTTGTAAAATCTCTTAAACATTAACCTTGTTTTGGTAGGTCTGCTAATTCTTCAATTGTGTTGGATTCCAGGTGTGTATTTTTTTCCTTTGTAATCCCCATCAGTCATCTATACGAGCTTTCTTTGTAAACTTATATTTATTTTTTTTCAGTTGCTAAGTAAAGGACTATAAGTCAAAAAGCCTTGCAGAACCCCATTGTTTTTCTTTGCTTCGTGCATTGCCTTTATTTACTGTATATAGTCATCATGTTCAATATTTTCGTGATTCTGTTATACATACATATATATACATACATACATATATACATATACATATAAATAAAGATAAAATCCACGAAGAAGGAAACTGGAAACAGTCCTACTTAGCTGAGCTAGTAAAGGACTAGTGTCGAAAGGCCTTTTCGACACTCCAGTGTTTCAGTTTAGCTTAGTAATTTTACTTTAGTGTCGAAATTTTCGCAGCATTCAGTTGTTTCACATATACATACATATATATTTTATCTTTATTTATATATTCATCACGTTCCATATTTTATATATGATTCAGTTATACATATATATATATATATATATATATATATATATATATATATATATATATATATATATATATATATATATATATATATACTGTATATATATATATATATATATATATATATATATATATATATAGTCTGACTTCAGGTTTAGGTGTTATATCGTAGAAATTCGATATTTTTTTATATTTCTACGATACAAAACCTAAAGAAAAAAAAATTGCTATCCCAGCAATAAGAACAGGAACAGACAGGTCAGTGTAAACACAAGAGACAAGATCACAATCAGCTCTGGTGCATAAAGGCGTAACCAGCACAGTCCCTTACTTAGGCAGATTCAACATAAAACTGTCCCTGGCATAAGGTGTATTTTACCTTGTATGGAGATCAGCTCACGCGTCTGAGTCATTTGAAGCCGGAGTGAAGGAATCGGACATCATCACCGGACGGATCAGCGCTTACTCATGGCAGTGATTTCTTGTCAAGTATGGAGGGAATGGAGGGATGGGGGGGGGGGTACATGGTTCCAGAATACCTCTTCCCCTCCCCCCCTCCTCTATGGGTCTTGGTAATCCCTCCATCCTCCGCAGTCTCCCTTATAGGCCTAACATCATCTTACGATACACATTTCTTATCCTCCCATCTAGCTTTCTCTTTTATTGTGTGTATCCAAGTGTCTCGCTGCTAGGCATAATAGTCTGACGCTGGACTTTATGAAATATCATTCATTTGCCGTGGATGGATCTCTCTAGAAAGAAGAGGAAGACGGAGGAGAAAAGACAAAAACTAGACGTGGGTGTTCACTGCTCCATCAAAATATACACCGCAAAAACGGGTAGACTCGGAGAAGTAATCCTTATCCCACTAATGCATGAACCCATTTAGTATGCAGATATTTATATTTCTCTCTCTCTCTCTCTCTCTCTCTCTCTCTCTCTCTCTCTCTCTCTCTCTCTCTCTCTCTCTCTCTCTCTTCGAGAAGTTGAAAGAAAAGCTGCCAAAGTAAGATGATAGGGCTTTTTTGTACGTTAAAAGCTAACAACGGAAATGTAAAAATTTCAAGGAAGATTTTTATTAAATAAAAATAAAAAAAAAAATACTCTTATCCCAGTGACGAAAAGGAGGAACCCTAAGAACACAATTAAAAGCCCTTAAAAACAAGCGTCGACATTCTTGGGTGACGGGAGGGAGGCCTACCGATAGCAGGTAAAAATCCACCCCTCTTAATCTTCCCATTCTCCCATCTCATGCCCCTATTCTTCCCCCGTGGAAAAGATACCATCAAAAAAGTGTTCCACTTGTCAACAGGATGGGAAAGATCTATGGGGAATGTTTCCCTTGATAACTAATGTTCCACACCTATTGACAGAGGAAATAATTTGAGGGATTCCTAGTTCCTTATCCTCCATCGTAGTCAGAGACTTTAGGCGACAAAGCTATGACCATTCAGTGATTAAAAATTTGATTCGGCCTACAGGGATATGTAGTACAAGACACAGTATACACAGATTGGATAATATAATCAAATGTCTCATCCTATTCCTTATATATCAGGCTAAACAAAAATATAAACAGAATATTTCCCAGAATGTGACAGCAGATCGTTCACAACTGCTTTATTATCAAAATCAGTTGCCATATAAAACTATATCACTGAAAATGCTTTATTATCAAAATCAGTTGCCATATAAAACTATATAACTGAAAATGCTTTATTATCAAAATCAGTTGCCATATAAAACTATATCACTGAAGATGCTTTATTATCAAAATCAGTTGCCATATAAAACTATATCACTGAAGATGAAACGGCTACTACGTTGCCTTACATGATAATCATCACAATTGGGAAACAAATAAAGCAACTAAAACGCAGGCAATGCTATACAAACACACGAACAAACCCCATGAAGTGGTCGGCACATCAGGACTAATGTACAAACGTCTAACAAAAGAAACAGATCGCATCTGTGTATAAACCTGATGCTATAAAAGAAGGGGGGGGGGCCCACGAGATCTGGTTGGTGCCTGTTCCTGAGAAACAAAGGCAAACCAGACCTGACATAATCTCACCTCAAAGCAGCGGCAGAGTGAAAGACAAATAAATACTGTAAGTCCCACTGACTTGAATGAGAATCCAAAGGAGAACTTGACTCCTCATCTCCCTTCTTCTGCCGATGGAACTTTTATCTCCCGATCGGGCAAATACCTGGGCACCGTTAATGGGATGGGGAATGAAGGAGGGTTTTCCAGGCATAAAGGTAACAACCCGCGTACCACGCCGCATGTGGTCTTAGAGCCCTCCATTACCTGCTTTCATAACTTCTAATGCCCGTTACATTCGTTTCTACGGGCGAGAGGCAGAGGATGTTTACACTCTCCGCGCTGGAGTTTCGTCCAAAGTCTCTTTCCATTGCTGGAATCTGGGTTTAAAACGTCACAGATGACAGAAAGAAAGTCTCTTATAACCGCAACTTAATAAGTATTTCAAAGTATGACAAAAACGTTATGGTAATCTCTACTGTAGGAAGGTGAAGGTACTCTGCGCGGTAATACATTATCATAAGTCTTATTTTAATGGCTGTCTTGAACACTATTATCATTAAGACATTCAAGAGAATAGTAGTGTAATGACACATCATTGTCGTCCTGCCTTTTCTCCGCCGACAAAATTCAACAGTTTCTTACAGTCCCAACTTTGACTAATCCCGGTTCCTTCTCTCAGTTGTTTCGTTACCTCAGCATTCGAGGGCCTTTTCCATCCAAGAAACTTCACACCAGGATTAATAGAGTGCTTCACACTACACACGAATACCGGGGGTTTGATTGGGGGTCAGTTCCTTCCCCTCATTCTCCTCGGAGAAAGTTTAAATGCACGAATATAATGGTCTAGGTACCGTACCATTACAAAATGTCCGCTTCGTTAGTTTCTGCGGAAGCAAATATTAGTGGAAACATCCTTGTCCAACAACCGACCAACGTTCCACCTCAGATGTATTTTCATTTTTTTACGATATATGGGAACATCAAGAAAATTCCCGATTATTTTTGTTTTTTAAGATTAACCGTAGCCTACTCTCGCTTCTAAAGCAACATAAAATTGCAGATTTGTACTATAAACTCTAATTTTATTAATATGCAAGAATGCATGCGTACATCATATAATGTACATACCAATAAATATGGATTTTATTTGGAATGAACCTTAACACAATGTTTTTTTTTTTTACATTTCTATACAAGAAAATGCCCATGTGAATAACATGAACTTGAAGGATTACATATTAAAAGAATTCAACAAAATACATGATTTAGTCTTGAATCAAATTTACGTTAATTGATGGGTTAGATTACCGACATGGCAATATCTGCGAACAAAACAAATAAAGCCGAATTCGACAATCAAAGGAAGTCTTCGTCGACATTCTAGTAGCCCTGGAATTCGACGAGAAATGTTACGAACGGTAATGGGGGCGGGGAGCGCAAACCTTTAAATTCACGACAGGACTGTTGAGCTAATTGTAACTTATTAAGAATGGTGTAGAGTGCTTGCTGAATGTTCATGTAATACTGGGAAATGACTGAACTTCCTAAACTGAACTGCCATGGAGAAATGCAAAACTCATGAAGCATGATTTTACTGGCATTGGGCCATCTCGGCTTCCAGTGGTTAACGGTGCGGTATGCATGCCCTACCCCTACAAACAAATGACATATATACTGTATGTCATTCACACTAAAGGTTAACGGCTAATAATGCACTGTGAAGTATTTTATATCTTGAAATGATTTGCTTATTTTACCTTTTTCTACGGGCTACTCTAGGAGCAAGAGCCCGTGCTGGCACAAGGCCAGCTAGATCTGAAACAACAACATTGTTTTACCTGGAGAAGAGCAGCCCTCGGTATAGGAACAGGAGCTTGATGCGCCACTAAGTTAAATCACAGAGAAATGGCTTATGAGGAAGGGAAAAAAATTGAAAATAAAAATAACAACAATAAGAAAATATAGGAACGAGTAAAAGACAAAGAATATAAAACGGGAAATACTTCTAATGAGACCTTTATGTGTGTGTAACTCCTACTGACAACAACGGAATCTAAACAGAGAGAGTAAAGGAGCCAATAACTTTTAATTTGGTTTTCTCTAGAGAGAGACACTTTCGTAGATGAAACAACATTAGAAGATTTTCCATATGGGCACTTTCGTACATTTACATAATAAAGGGAAAATGCACCTATGTAAATTAATACCGATCTCACTTCGAAAAAATAAACAAATAAAATAAACAAGTCCTGTGTGGACTAGGCCTCCAGATATTCTTCCTTTGTATAGTCAAAAGTTCTCGTCAAATATTCACTTAGAGATATGCTCTCTTATGTTTTTAAAAATAAAGAGGCTCCATGAGTACTTAAAGAAATACGCGAAACGAAGAATTTTTCTTAAAGAATGCATGAATAAATACAAAATAGAAACCACTAACATAACAAACTCTTACATATAAATATCAAAATTCATGTAGCGTAATTAATAAAAAAAAAATAAGGACTGTAAAAAATAAAGTCTAATTCTGGGTTTGGGAGAAGTCCTCATAGGATATTCCATTTTCATTATAATATGAAACAAGGGTAACTAATTTACGTGCATTCTCTAAACGTAATTACTGTAATTACTGTATGAGTTTTCGTTCAACTCATTTAAGTATTGGAGTTCATTACCTAAACGGCGTCGCTAATTTTATCCGAATAACTAATTCATTATGAATACTTAATGTACATGGCATTTGTATTAATTACTCCCGACAATAACATTACGTCGATTTTTCTCTCTCTCTTTCAGGCAAAAACAGAATATGTCAGTTCATTTAACATTTGCTAAGGACGTTTCTCCAACAGACCATCCCAACGAGAGAGAGAGAGAGAGAGAGAGAGAGAGAGAGAGAGAACCTTATGGTTTCAATTCGGTGGCCTGAGGATTGCCTCGTCGAGACCCTTAATGTTATACAATTTGATGGAGTAATGCCACACGTCTTATTTTTTTTTTCCTCTTCCTCTCAACGCAAATTGCGACCCACAACGGTCGACTAACAACTAGGT
Source organism: Macrobrachium rosenbergii (assembly GCF_040412425.1). Classification (NCBI taxonomy): domain Eukaryota; kingdom Metazoa; phylum Arthropoda; class Malacostraca; order Decapoda; family Palaemonidae; genus Macrobrachium; species Macrobrachium rosenbergii. Next base: position 11,041,043 of record NC_089782.1, read on the forward strand.
TTTTCAATTAACAGCACAGGTCAACAGTCAGACTGGATTTTACAGAACACGCACAAATCGTCCAATTCCAGAATCGAACATTGGTCTCTAAGTTTGTGAGCAGATGGCACTGTCACTGCGCCAAGAAAGAGTTCAAAATTCGGTGTTATCTATAGTGCCAACACTGGAAAGGCGAAACCAACACTAAACATTTACGGAGAGAGAGAGAGAGAGAGAGAGAGAGAGAGAGAGAGAGAGAGAGTCACCTAATCCTATTATCCTTATGAAGAGCATTAGCTGGATTTTCTTTAAAATCGCTTCCCAAGGATAAAACAAACATGTTTTGTCCATTTAAGTCAGGTACACTTTCAAGCCACTAATCAGCAAGTAGCATAAACAGTAATGCTCTTTCTGGTCATGTTCAAAGGCACCATAAAGTAGTATATACTGTAGGAACTATAAAAGAATATATGTATATATATATATATATATATATATATATATATATATATATATATATATATAGTATATATGTCTATATGTATAGAATATGCGTACAGTTCAAACGACCATTACATGCTTGTCTGTTAGTAATAATACATGAAGTGTTTCATACATTTATGGAAATGTATTACGAGCATTGAAATCCAATGTCAATCATGATAAGTATTTCTTGCAAACATAAGGATAGACGAATTTAAACAGAATTCACATACTGACAGTGCAGTGCAGAAGGCACACCTCTTTCAGTGCTACGGATGAATCATTTCAAGAGAACAAAACCGAGAACAATTCTGCATAAGGCCCGCACAGTTCTATGGCTAAGCCAAATACCCCTTTCTGGTGGGTATGTACGCATGTATGCACGTATATAGCCGTGTAGTTTTTTATTCAACAAGATAGCCTTTTATATATTACTCTTAATAAAAAGACAATATTCACTTATGAATAAGTTTATTGGTGCGACAGCACCATATGAATACCCATATTTTCTTTCGTACGAAATCCGATAACACTACAACCACCCTATGGCCTACTATGTTCGCCTAAAGAGCAAAATCTAATGAAACTATCTAAGAGAGATGCGTATCAAAAAGAAGAGGACCAAAAATATTTTCAAAATTAGAGACTCAACTGCAACCGCCACCTATCGAAACCTCCACATCAGGCCCTTTTTATGTCACTGGTTATTTTTCAGAGGATCAACGTTGTATTCATGGAGTATTACGGCTTATATCAAAGTCATTTCCCACAATCCAACACCTACTGCTTTCTTTTAGCAACTGTCTGAATCGTGCCTACATGGTTCCAGCTAATAAGAAATTTCCAGACATCAGTGTCTCATGTTAGTTATAACTACAATCCTCCGCCTTAAAGCTTGATAATCTGGGGACATTCAGAACTCTTGCATAATTATTACGGTCCCAAATTTTTCTTACTGTTGGGTAACTCCTTTCTGTATCCCCATTTTTCTGCTTCCTTGCTCATTTCCAACGGGGTACCTCCAGGACCTAGTCTCCTCATTTCTATCAGTGATTTGGCAATCCACACCTCAACTAAATCTTCCTTTCAGCTATCCTCTAAAGTTCGCAATCAATCTCTAGCTGACCTTTATCCGCCCATCGGCTATAATCTCTCGAAAAGTCAGTTAGTGAACATAACATAATATTTATTCAGTTATCTTACTAGCCTGTCCTCACGAAAAATTCTAACGAAGAATTTGAGCTAAAATCGTTTCTAACTTTCCTTTCTTTGGGTTGCTTTGTAATAACTGTTACCCTGTTTAGGGTTTAATCCAAAACAATTCGTCTGACCAACAGCCTTGTCCTCAACTCTTTTCTCTGAACTCCCTTCTCTCCACAGGAATGTGGCTTTGCTTCTCTTTAAAATGTATTACTTCGGCCACTGTTTCTGCGGGTAAGGTGTCTCAGACGACCACGTGACATCCGTCAGGCCACCACTTCCAGCATCTATTGAGGTGGTCAGCGCTCCTCTTATAGCGAGGTTCCTTTCACCTCAAGCGATGGAACTCCCTGTCATCTGCTTTCTTGGAGTCCTTTGATCAACTTTCAAGAGGGTCTATCATCGCCTTTCTTTCAAGAGGATCGTCTAGTGTTTCCTTCTAGGCTGGTGCCATGCCTTCTTTTCTTTGAAGTTATTTCGTTCCTTTTTTTTTTTTATTCTTGAAAGTCAGAAAGAGATAAGAACACCGAGTTGCTGTTTCAAGGGCCTCCTATATTTAAAAACGATATACATGGCGATTCTTTTAAGACTGCTTAAGTCACAGCGTAATATTACACCGCCAGAGTATGTTACACTTAATCAACCATTTCGTAAAAAATCGCAAGATAAGAAGGCTTTAGAGAGAGAGAGAGAGAGAGAGAGAGAGAGAGAGAGAGAGAGAGAGAGAGAGAGAGAGAGAGACCAACCCTTAGCATTGCAATTAGCGTTTACATTAATAAAAACTTCCAAGTTATGTATCAGGTCACATATTTTTGTTTTATGAAAGGTATCTACGCGGTTCCCGTTCTGGAATGTTCAAACTGGCGATCTCTACATCAACAAAGACAACAGAATTACAAATAGCACCGCACAGATTTCACACACAAACGCGCTATTACATCAATCAAAATAAATCATGAAAAACACAGATCATGTTAAGTCCAGTTTACGGTGACTTGTTGAAATTCCGCTATTTTATTCAGTGATGTTCTTTGAAAAAGCTCACAGCGCTATTTTTGCAACTGACAAAGCGAAACGATATTCCCTTGTTCCTTACAAAAAATAACGTACCGATACCATCAATGGAGTACTTAAATAACTAGAAAGCCCTGGAAAAATTAATTTTCAGAAGTAAAAAAAAAAAAATTCAAAGTTCTTATATAATTTTCAGGTAATAAATTTCTTGACGATCTTAACACTATCATATCCCGAATCTTACTAAGTTCTTTCATATTTACCAAAACTGAAATTGAGGCTACAACTTCTGCTGTCCCTTTACAACTATATACTTGTGTATTTCGTTTTTATAAAAGATAACTAATATAATCAGAAAGAGTCACTTTACTTCCTTCAAACTCTTTGTACTATACGTTTTTTTTTTTATCTGAATCTCTCCTTGAAGAATTTCATTCTCCACCCGTTACTGTTCAGTAACGTGAGCTCAGCTGTATAGTCTTCCAAATATTTTTTTCAGTCTACTACATAAACGAGAGAGAGAGAGAGAGAGAGAGAGAGAGAGAGAGAGAGAGAGAGAGAGAGAAAAACTAAGAAGCTTTAGGGTTCCAAGGAGGGAGAACAAGAGCCCAGCATGACAGATGGTTACCGTAAAAGAAAGAGAGGAAGGAGGCGGAAGTAAATGAACACGCGTATACACACGTACACTAACTTCACACAGTTTTAAAACTTCAACCAAGATAACTCAGATAACTACATAAGACAAACATGAAGGGAACAGAACTATATGAATGACGAAGGACAAAAAAAATTACAAGAAATAAGATTCTTTACTGGGCACCAGAGAAAATGATGAAAAAGCACCCATTCTGGACATAGAATGGTTCGTCTCTCTCTTTTTCTCTCTCCAGCCCGATACACGCAAAGCACAGGAGGATGAATGGAAATGCAACATTGAGTAACAAAGGGAACAAAGGATAGAAATAACTGTGCGAAACCATCGCGTCACACAGGAAGAGTAGCAGGGGTGATGGATATAGGAAGGGGTACCTTCCCAAAGGAGGGAGTGCTAGAGCTGAAAATAATCTAATAAGTTACATCCGGGGCGTTACATCCTAGCAGCATCACACCACTTCCTAGCCAAGCCAGCATCTTACACAGAAAATACCAAAACACAAGTGTACGACAAGCAAGGTTTCATAAGGGAATCTCAAGGCACACAAGAAAAACAATGCGTACAAAATTACTTTCATCAAACACTACATACATACAATATATATACTATATATATATATATATATATATATATATATATATATATATATATATATATATATATATATATATATATATATATGTGTGTGTGTGTGTGTGTGTGTGTGTGTGTGTATAATCACAAGATTTGAAACGAAAACTCAAGCAGCAGCGACAACTAATAGAACTGAAATGAAGAGACTGAAAAATAATAGTGTCCAAGGCTACTAAAACCCTGAAGGCCCCCCTACGTGTGACAGTGGATGACCATCATGAAAAGCCTCCTTGACCGTAATAAAATTCCATTACATATAGCCTACAAGAGAGAGAGAGAGAGAGAGAGAGAGAGAGAGAGAGAGAGAGAGAGAGAGAGAGTCCTATCTCTTTCAAAATCTTTAACAAAAGCAGGTCAGAACACCAACGAATTTCACCATTACTGGCAAAACAAAAGCCAGTAAGGGGCAAACTTATCGCTGATTGGTCGCGCGTGCCGCATTTCCCGTTTTCTCTATGGGCGGTGAGAGGAAAAGTGGGCTAACCCGAGAGCGCGGGAACACCGCCTATTGGCTACGTATTGTGGCCTTCCGAAAACCTCTCCAATAATAACCAGTCTTGAAAGACAAATTTCTGACCGTATTGTTTTCCCGTTTTTTGCGTTCTTTCTTATAACCGGGAGACTACTGTTACATGAAGAAATTCAGGTTTTCATAAAAGCAGCAATGCTGGAAAATTTGCTATATAGTGTTTGTATAAAGTAATCAACTAGTGAAATCCTTGAAACCTTTGTTACTGAGAAACGATTACATGGGATTTCCAGAAAAGAATAAAAACAAAAGTACAAGGGTCAAAAACAGGCAAGTTTACAGACAAGGATTATGGCACACAGCAGTTCGGTAAGGAAGGAAGAATTAAATTTAATTCTATGAACCACTTCAAGATTCGGAACACCTGCCACAACGGAAACCAAGCTAGAATACCAGTCACGCTCAACGCAACTCAAGAAAAATATGCTTTAATAAAATATGATTATTATGATATTCCGACCTGCTATTTGCAAATTTTGAACTCGCATTACTCCAAAGTGTTGAATTCAAAGTACTCTATTAAAACTAATGATGAGAAATGAGAGCAAAGAAAAAAATATGAAAGACAGGAAGAATGAGAGAGAGAAGACAAAATACCAAAAGTTGCAACATCACGTCCTTTATTGTTCCAATGTGCAGATCGTTTTCCATCCTCAATTGACTACAAAGATCACACTTTTACACACAAGCACAAGGTTTGCAACGGCTATCTCATAACAAAGTATTCGTGTTGTTTGTACAGCATATTTTCTTTATATAAGAAAGAATTGGTCCATTGTGTACAAGACTTACTACCGAACCCACTGGATGACTCGAAAAAACTATGAGAGAGATATTAGATGACCAAAATTTCGTCATCAGATACATAGGGCGTTGGGCTAATAGGAATATGGCAATGGCGAAAATGAACGCCAAAACACCACGAAACAATTACTATGTTGATCCGCGAACTGTTTTAAAAGCGATTCTTAAATCGATATGAGAGCCAACTACTACTACTACTACTACTTCTTCACCGGATGCAATGCGGAGAATTTTGGACCTGTGAGCACAAGAACCCCATCATCATCATCACTCGGAAGCCAGGAGCAAATTAAACGTAGCTAAAAAGCCAAGACAAAGAATGCCCATCGATAGAAGGGCATTCTTCTCTCGCACTTACCGAGTCGGGGTAGAATGCCAAGTATCGCAGATGCTTCAACTATTCTCAAAGTGATTTAATTACCAGGTGTGAAGGCATTTTCCTTCATTACACTTTTTTTTTTTTTTTTCTTAATTCTTCTTTGGATACGCTACAACCCTTGGGTCACCAGTCATCGATCTCAGTTCCATCCCCCCCCCAAAAAAAAAAACCCTCTCTATCTCTCGTGAAACTTTTGTACTTGTTTGAATGATTAAAATTTGACGAAATGAAAATGGAAAGCAATCCAAAATTCAGTTACTACAATTAAGGGTAAGTTACAATTTACACGACGGTAGATCACTACGAATTTGTTTTTATGTATGTATGTATGTATATTTGTGTATAAGTGTGTATATATACATATATATATGGAGAGAGAGAGAGAGAGAGAGAGAGAGAGAGAGAGAGAGAGAGAGAGAGAGAGAGAGAGAGAGAGAGAATTAAAAATGTCATATATAAAATACGGGTGCATTAACACCTTATATGGGAATAACGTTACTACAAATTTTTAGATGCCAGTTAATTATGCTTATTTAATAATGACGTTAACCCTCAAGGGTAATCAATGATTGGTCAATTTCACAGCCACAAATAGAGCTACAGATAATGATAAAAATAACCATGGAATGAAGAGACAAGAGCCACATGAGCCTTGAATATTATGATTGGGATCTTTCTTCCTCTACTTCCTCGTTCGACCAAGGATGTCTTCCTCCATCTTTGACAGTCGACTTGCATATAAGGGGGCACGTTATGTAATTTGTTGGTTTTTGCAGGAATATAGCTTCACAAAGAATAAGATCGAAGCCTAGAATACTTGGCTTCTACATTACGGTTTGGGAAGCTCATGTTCGCTTTGTTATATATCTTTAACACATATGCAAACAAAAACAAACAAATGCATAATAAACAAACACTATAAATATAAATATATATATATACATATATATATATATATATATATATATATATATATATATATATATATATACATATTTATAGTGGAAAACACTTTGAACGTCCATGAAATCCACGGGAAGCATGACAGGATATGGGTAGCACCAAGTCTCCTTTGTGAAAGTTAACTGTGGAGGTTGAATGCAAATGAAAAAAAAAAAAAAAAAATTATGGTGATAGGTATATAATCGCAAAAAGGTTAACTTGGGACAAGAAGGATCAAAGTGTTTTTAGCCATTTGGTTGGTGAAAATTATTTGGATGCATCAAGAGAGAAAAGTGGAAGACCTAGAAAGTACTGAATAAATGGCGCAACTGGAAAGAAGGTGCCTCAATATGCGGCAGGTGAGAGAATACATGCAAGACGGAAGCATGGGTGCATGCATGAGGAAGAAAGGACTTAAGCATTACTAAAACGCAGGTGACACGCCTGTTTTAACTATAGTCAGGATTGCAGTACGCATATAGTATCAAAATAAATAGACGACCTCTACTAAAAAATCTAGTAATTTCACAAAGTATTCAAATGACGGTTATATAATATATACGGAAATTAAATTTTGAGCAATAACACTGCATGTACCCAGAACTAATCTCAAACTGTAGTCACTTGCACTCAAGAAAGACTATATCTGACTTTCGTTCCCAGTTTTTCTTAATATCTATCTATCTATCTATCTATCTATCTATCTATCTATCTAAATATATATATATATATATATATATATATATTATACATATTATACATTATATATACATTACATACATACACACACATATATAAATTATATATATACACACACACATATGTATATATATATATATATATATATATATATATATATATATATATATATATATATATAGTGTGTGTGTATATATATATATATATATATATATATATATATATAGTGTGTCTGCAAGGACAGAAGTGAACTTAAACAACGAGAAAGATGACAAAAGCCTCGTTCTTTGTAGCTCATACTCCATGGCAGTATAAGAACCTAAATAGCACAGTATATTGCAATTAAAATGACAAAATATTTACAAAAATGGGTTGAATACTTACATTTCAAGAGAAGTGTCACCAAGTGGTGTTTGGTATCCCAATATATGCGTCGGCTATGCTTGTGCTAAAGAAATTCAACCTAAAATCTATATCTTGACAGTTGAATGAAGCAAATATCCGGCGGCCAAGTGAGTAAACGCCAGCCACACAAAAACTTGTTGCCTCGTGGTATCGATCGCGTAGGACTTTGCGTAACTTAACAGGATATGGGTATATTCCACTCATACAAACGATAAGGATTCGCCTTTGCGATATTTACCACTTTCAATCCAATTCCTGTTTAACTACAATATCTCATCTTCAGGAATTGAAGGTTAACATAGCAAGTGTCACAGTAAGACAACTGACAGAGTCGACTTCAAAAATAACTTCATAGAATGTTTCACCACAACTACACAACACAAACAGAAATACCAATAATTCGTTAACACAGTGCACTGAAAACTGTCGCTACAACCACACTGACAAACGCGTGGCAAGAACGCAATAAAATTACAGCCCGAGAGAAGTCAGGTGGACAACCGCGTGTCCTAACGCTCAGTCAGACCCAACAAGAACGGCCTGCACATGCTTGTCATGCAAACGCCAGATAAGAGTTACTACAATGGTAGTTATGGTTGTTATTATAATGCAAGTCGTGTGAGAACTTGACGCAGGCGTATACATGCGTGTGTGGTCGTTGTAACGGCAGATAGGCGAGTGGTACAAGGGTACAGGGTAGACGTGGAAAGGAGAGGGTACAGGGTTGAGGTGGTGGTGGTACTTCTGGCGGGTTTGTGGGTAGTAGCACTGCGGTGGTTATCCGTTCCTCCGACCCTCCCTCCCGCCCCCCTTCCCCCCCTTCCCAGTGGACCATCAACAACCTCTCAACGCCTACCTCGACCCAACACCTCCACCACGATCTCTAGTCTCAGCCCAACGCCCCTACCCTACCCAGCTTCTCAGCCTTGCCTCTCTGCCAATGTCTTTGCTAACCAACGCCCGCCAATACCCCACCGAGCCCCAGCGTCTTTTTACAAACTACCCATGCCGCTGATATTAATAGTGCACTCTGAAGAATTAAAATGGCCTTTCACGGAAAAGCAAGTAATATACGAGACTATGAAGTACACGTACAAAAGGCAAAATCATGAATGAGAGAATTTAAAAGCAAATGGGAACTGGACACGCTGATGATTGCGAAACTTGCGATGGATCCCAGTGTCATTATGAATACCATTCGCGTGAAATCATTTTTCTAAACCAACTATTTTCATCAGCTGCCTGACCAATTTCCGACTTTGGTTTCTGAAACACTAGTTTTAAAAAAGTACTTATTTGGGGCTGACTTCAAACGAAAGGTTTAAAGCTTTCCAATACAAAAGCAACCCTGAAAGGAGTACACAGAACTGAATCCACGTGTACACACACACACACATATATATATATATATATATATATATATATATATATATATATATATATATATATATACAGATATATATATATATATATATATATATATATATATATATATATATTATATATATATATATATAATATATATATGAAGATAAAAAGGCCCATAAAACACTATTTGAACGTTGCAACCATATATTTCAGGCACTTCCTTCTGTGCCCCTGTTCACTGGAAAAATATGGACAGATGAAATGTTACAAGTATATATATATATATATATATATATATATATATATATATATATATATATATATATATATATATATACTGTATATATCACGCATATATATTGTATATATGTTTGCGTGCATTTTCCCCTTATATGGATAGCCCCGGAAGATGTTCACTTTCCAGTCATCAGCAATCATTTGGAGATAAAGTTGACAGCCCAACGTTCTCCTCCACACAAGCTGCAACCTACCACAGTCGACTAACACGGGGGTTACAAGTCATTGCTTAAGCTAACAAAGGCACGAGAGATATATATATATATTTTACATTTGTTAAAAAACAGTGTTCCCGTGTATATGCATACACACACACACACACATATATATATATATATATATATATATATATATATATATATATATATATATATATATATATATACACTGTATATATATTAGAGAGAGAGAGGGGGGGCGGGGGGCCACGTGCTATGGAATCCGAGTCAAAGGGAAATTACTTGGACATCAAAGAAAACTACTTTGACGACAAAGTGGGAATGTATTTCAATTTCACTGAAGGACTGAGCGCAAATTTTATAACCTTTAACATGGTGTCTACTCGTACAACTTCAGCTCCTTAAGCACGAGAATAATAAAGCTCACACATACATCTCGAGAATAAAGTGTGATGAAAAAGAGAAAGGGGCGGAGGAGAGGAAGGCAGGGAGATACCACTACCTTTCTCTCTCTCTCTCTCTCTCTCTCTCTCTCTCTCTCTCTCTCTCTCTCTCTCGTGTTCCAGATGTTGGCTAATGCACCTGGGGAAACCTTCTCCGTTGTCCCTCAAGACCACCTCTGACTTGGCTGATCTGTTCTACAAATAATCCTTTGGAGAATAACAACAAACAAAATGAAATAACCACCGCCAAAAAAGAACGATAATGAGGTATTTTAAACAAACAGATCTATGTTAGTCCAATCATATACGCTACATCTCATTTTCAAGTTTACAAATGATGACGACATTCTGGTATTTTGTATTTCAATGGTTACCTGATTCTCTGAGGAGCAAATGATGTTCTTCCTTCTAAGCCGAAACACGAAAAATGAGTCTTCCGGTTCCTGCTTATAGACGACGAAATTGTCAACTCTGAATTCCCAGGAACAATTTACTCGAGGTAAGTCATTTTTATCGCGTCTTTCCTAACATCCTTTTCCATTCATTTCCAACCTGCGCTTTGTCCGGACTGGTTTTGACGTCTGCGGTAACCTTCAACTAGGAATATCTAATGTAAATTATTGCAATCTAATAAAACAAATACAAAGGTTTAAAGCAGCTTAGAAATGAATGAGTGAAACAACGCAGTGAAGAGCTAGGTGCTCTGTTTCCTGGATAGAAATTTAATACAGTTTTTACCATGTGGGTGTCCGCTTCTTGACCAACACACTACGGCTTACTCACGCTATTTCTCGTGCGACAGATCATCGCGACACGACGCACATACGTTAGAGAATTCTTTCATGCTGTATGATTCAATGCAGCAGTTCACACTATTACGACACCGTCCAGTCAACAAACCGTACCGGACAGTTCTCAAAATCATATTTGTAGCAGAACTCTTATTATCTAGCCCCCTACGCCTCACCCGTCCCTTTCTCTCTGCATCTTTTCGTTTTTACACATGACATGGCACATGATAACAGAACCCAGATTTCGCATTATAATTCAAGATCATCTTGTAATTAGGTTCTATATTCCAAAGTATCTTAAATAATAATAATAATAATAATAATAATAATAATAATAATGTTTCAATTTAGTGACAGTCTGCCAAAAAAATATGGGCCTGAGCTAACAGCAGCGACGGCCTGTCTTGTATCCTATTGCCTGAATCACAGTCAACCACAGTCTTGATCAGTATTCTGTTAACGACATCTCAAGCCATGAAAAAGATATCTATCGTAGCTCAGCCGACAAAGGACCCCAACTAAGTTAATAATATTATCGTCATCATTGACAAGAACCACCGTCATAATCTTAAATATGAGCCCTGACATGAATGTTTATTTTCGCCGTAAAGGTTTGGGCGAATTCTTTCATGACGCTCACGCTAAGCGGTAAAGAACGTGACCGACCAGAATCGCCATGAATTAAATTAAAAGACAAACAATTTTGCGTGTTTGTTTTCATGTACATGTGAATGTAACCAGAATGTAACTACATAGAAGAGAGAGAGAGAGAGAAACTTCTACTGCTTCAGTTCGGTACTGAAGATGACACTACCGAACCTTCATCACTTGTTTCCATTTTTCTCAAGTTTCCTCCAATACATTCGACTCTTCTTTTAATCCTTTCTACGTCTGCAGCTGAAATGATGTACGCATATTTTGAGAGATTTCTTTGTGAACAACGTATGGTATAGCCAAAGAAAAAACGCAATGAAATACCCATGAAATGAATAAACGTAAGGAAATAGACAAAGGCATATAGAAATGCACATAAATTCACACAAGCACTACGCACGCACAAAACACTATTTGATAAATAAGTTAAATACTTAGGACAAAGGCGCATGAAGATCGAAAGCATTACAACCGCTCTTTAACGGACGAGTGTAAATATCTGCAATACGCTTTCAAGTAAACTGACTTTTCCATAGCCTTGCATTATATTATAAGCTGAATAACATCCAGTGCTTGGAAGTGGTTCAAGCCGAACAACAACAGAGTACTGATGCTTCTACTCAAAGACAGGTTAGCATATACTAACCACAATGGCAGACAAAACCTTTCCCTAACTTTCGCTCTATATCCTCCAGCAGGCAATATCGACAACTGTTCCACTGAGATGAGAAAGATCCTCCCCCATCCAGCGCCAGTTAAACAACAAGGGCGTCTCCTCTCATGTACACCGAGTGAAAATCTAATCTTAGGATAAGTCAGTTTTAAGGATGTTTTTACTTCTCTCCAATTTTCCTAAGGCATGGGCACCATGCAAGCAGTTTTTATATAGATCCAATGTAAAACACTTCTCGTTAAAAGATGATGCAGAGATGGCCTTTTCCTTAAGTAAATAGATGATTTATACTAGTTGATTATGGCTCATATTGTACTTCGACGTAAAACCTAGTGATGATGACAATGGTTGCTCCACTGTAACTCGACCCTTTTGGGCGCCCTGTACTGATGCTACGCCTCTCACAGGACGATAGGGGGTGTTCAATAAACCAGCCTCCCACGGGGCACTTCAAAATAAGAGGACAAAAACCATTCGACCTCTATGCTAACAGAGTTTATCCGTCACACCAGACCAGGTGAAGGAGGTTATAAAGATTAATCGATCACTTAACACAATGAAGTTGTGAATATAGCTAGGATTCATCCTGCAACTCTGACTGAAGTGTTATGACGATAAAAAAAAAAAAAAAGAATGACTCCTCACAAAACCAGGATGAGATACATATAAAATAAAGGAGCATTCCTGCGATTCGTTCAGCGTGGTTATGAAGATATAAAAAAAATTATCACCTTCAGTTCCAGGATGTACATCCAAGGTAAATCTCTCATTTATGACCAGGAGGGTATGTAGATGTCAAGGACTCAAGCCAGAATTTGGAATAAAATGTCGTATCTCGCTTTAGAGCAAGAGCGTTGATAAACAACATGAAATAATCTCTCGTGTAAGTCCTCATCTCATTCACGTCCAGAATGCTGTGTGAAAGATAAAATGTCACCCCAGGTCTAGATGATACTGCTAATAATGGAACGAATAAAACGTGTCACTAACTATGAAAGCTTCCACGGGATACAATACCCACACGAGGAAGAACAGAAACGTAGCAGTCGTTCCGTTCATACAGATAAAAATAATAAACAAAAATAAATGAATGAATGAACAGAGAATAAACAAAAGCAAAATAACACGGTGGTTTAATTAAGGTAAAGTCACAAACTCTCTTCATTCAATGAGTATTAAGCTCAGAAAAATGAGCAGAACGCAAAGCCAGACGCACTGAAAGCGGAAGAAGTGGCACTGTTTCAATAGAGTTTACAAAGATTGTGAAGTAAGAAAATTTTCTGATAGTTTAAATTATAATTACCACTGTAAAATAGAACGTCATAATTTTGAGTATTCTTTTCAAGTAAATTTATGGTAAAGGAGGTAGACAACATGGATTTCCTTAATCGCGCACCAATGCAAGTGGTAGTCATGGATTCACTGCATCACAGACCAAGAAGGCGTGAGGACCACACAAGCTTAAAAAGTGGCGTCATCTCTTTTTAGCGTAAAGGAAAGAGTAAGAATTAATTGGAAGGGGGTGCAATCACAAGAATGCTAAGCCTGAAAATCACGCTGTGGCAACTCAACTTTGTTCTCAACATATTTTCAGTCATTATTTTTTTAATAGAGGACAGTAGATGGATAGGATCTACAGATAGGGGATTTCAAACAGACCCACTAAGGATTAGCGCAAAGTACTTCCTGCAGTGCTGCTTCCAAATTACTGTCACAATTTAACTTGACCAACCTGAACGTTCTGATTACCCCATCCTTCTGACAAAATTCTGATGATGACATTAGGATTGATTATGTCACCCGCAAGATGAAATAGCATCTTATTAATGAAACCTCTTCTACGCGCATCTCTTGGTCATATTTAATCAACTATTCGGAATTTTGACAGGTTTAAGGATTCTCAAGTTGTACGTAAACACGAATTCCAAAATAATATATTTATAGTAATACAGTCCATCCTAGTGTCTCCCAGAAGACACTATATTTCAATGAAAAAATTCAACGACGCATTCATCAACGCTATTCATAGCGTACTAGTAAGAGGGCCAATAAATTCACAGACTCCTGTGTTAATACAGAATAAACATTTGTCTAGTAGAAACATCATTAGAACAATTGACCCAACACATTACCAAGGGCTTGAATAGGTTTCTTGTGTAATGGAAGGCAGTTAAACCCTTATACAAAATTCTATCTGCAAAGCTAATCAGTAACACAGAGGCCACATAAGTCGTTGTAACATCCAAGCCACTACAAATAACATATAAAAAGAATCAGAGGTCAGCAAATCTCTCAAAGTCAAATATAGTGATAACAACTGAGTTACTATAAACTGCAAGTAACTTATATGTCAAAAACATCTTTAACAATACATGCTAATTACCAGCGGCAGTAGACTCTGGCAAAAAAGTTGTGTACATTTACTTTACCAATACACTGCATTTTCAATACTGAAAAAGGACTTGAGGAATCTTAATGAAACTCTTACCTTTTCTCAGTAGATGGAGAAACGAAGAAAGCTAAGTAATACGCTAACATTCAGCGAAGATTCCCCCTTTTTTTGTTTCTTTTAAAATACCACAGGGTTGAGGACTGTATTTACTGTAAATTGCCATACTCTACAGCATTCACAGTAAGCGGTTTGTAAATGATTTAGTTAATTTTGACTACAAAAAAATGATAGACAAAGTAAACACACATAGCTATGGATCATAAATCTTAGGGATGATATAGGAAATAATATAGGAAATACGAGGTTATGCTGCACAGATGCAGATGAGAGAGAGAGAGAGAGAGAGAGAGAGAGAGAGAGAGAGAGAGAGAGAGAGAGAGAGAGAGAGAGGTTAAGGGAAATGAGAAAAATAACATTGAGGATGAGAGAGGAATTAGAATGGGCAGGTAGTTACCTCCTACTGAAATGATACCTTGCCTGGGAACCTCTCAAGGAAAATGAAGAATTCGAGTTCCGTTGATTTTAACCAACCAACCAAAGGTTAATTGATTCCGGAAGGGGAAAACCACGCATCCGGACATTCCAATTCAACAAGAGAGAGAGAGAGAGAGAGAGAGAGAGAGAGAGAGAGAGAGAGAGAGAGAGAGAGACTTATCGTAGTAAGTATTGTATTGTGCATATTTTAATGTTACGATAGACGGAGCATTTAAAATCACCTGGACGAACAGGCAAAATAATATAACAATTAAATTTTATTTTACGCCACTGACTTTGAACCAAATCCAGTATCATAGAACAAGCCTAACGTAAAAGGAGGTAATTTCAGACACAAATATATCAATAAAGAAGCCATCGCTAATAGTAAAACTAAACAAATTATAATCATTAAAGAAAATAAGTAGGAAAAATTACACACATTTTCATTAACATTAAGCCGTTTCACCTTACAGGGGGTAACTCCTAAGAAAATAAAATACAACGAACACTGTCACATTTACATTTAAACTGTCGAATCACGAAAATTTCCACAACACTAGCCTCTTCATGAGTCTACACAGAAGGCTCACCCGCATCCCCAAAAAAAAAAAAAAAACACACTACGCCATTCACCTCTATCTTGGACTCACTCTCTTGCTTCCTGGATGTTGAGACCCCTCTAATACCTCTTCCACATAATCTATCCATCCGTTTCTAGGTTTTCATCTCCTCCATTCCAACACTTCTGAGTTGTACACTCATCACAAACTTATCATCCTCTAATTTTTTTTCCGCATGATCGAGGCATCTAACAACAGCGATCCATCCTTCACTTCTATTGAACCTTTTACCACTCCTAACTCACATTTCTCCCGATTTCATTCTTCTTATACTGTGATTATTACGTAAACATTTGTCTACAGTTTCCACCTGCTTTCTTTCTTCGCATTCATCATCCATATTTCACATCCACAGAGG
Source organism: Macrobrachium rosenbergii (assembly GCF_040412425.1). NCBI lineage: Eukaryota > Metazoa > Arthropoda > Malacostraca > Decapoda > Palaemonidae > Macrobrachium > Macrobrachium rosenbergii. The sequence continues at coordinate 11,057,077 of NC_089782.1, forward strand.
AGACTTGGTTCAACAATCCCTTCATACCTTGGCTTTCATTGACACAGCAGCTTCCTTTCAATCTTTCACAAACACAACTTGCTACCATTCTTGATTCTCTCGCTCTGTAACTCACCTCTTTTCTCATCCTACCATCATCTGAAATCTTTATTCCTAAATACTTATACGAATCTATTGCTTCTATTCTCTTCCCAACATTCACTGCTCCACCTTCCTGGTTTCCATTTTCCATTCAACCTTACTCTTGTTCATGTTTACTCAACCTTCGCCTCTTGGAAACACTTCAAACTATTTCACCGATCTCTACAGTTTCTCTTTACCACCAACAATTAGTTCGAAACTGTCTGCAAACATCAACCCTTCTACACTCCATTCACGATCCAAGAAAAGTTGGTTGTAACAGTCCAGTAGTCTTAAAATCCTTTACATTTTGGAGTTTTCACTGGTCACACCGTCCATTTGTTATTTCTCATTGCGCTGGGAATTCACTGCCCCAAGGCATATTCTAACATCTTTTAATGCCACATAACCTCTATTGTTGACCTGATCTATACACTCCTAGCCAGACTTCTCCCCAAGGGTAGTTCCTTATTGGACGGGTGGGTATCGTTCTCAGCTAGCACTCTGCTGGTCCCGCGTTCGATTCTCCGACCGGCCGATGAAGAATTAGAGGAATTTATTTCTGGTGATAGAAATTAATTTCTCGCTATAATGTGGTTCTGGTTCCACAATAAGCTGTAGGTCCCGTTGCTAGGTAACCAACTGGTCCTTCGGGCCAGCCCTAGGAGAGCTGTTAATCAGCTCAGTGGTCTGGTTAAACTAAGGTATACTTCTCCCCAAGGGTTCAATAAGTGGACACTACAGCTGAAGGAACAAATGAATATAACACATGAGATTCAGCAACAGAGGTCGGCCAAGGAACACCATTAACTCTAGCTGGCCAGTAACCTTGGTCAGCCAGGGAACACCACTGACTCTGGCTAACCAATAACCTCTCCGGCAATAGTTGAGCCTGCATACTGACCTTCATATAACAACACTGGAATCATATAACAACACTGGAACAGCAATCTCCTTGTATCGAGCATGTAAATTTGTTGGTGACAACTGCCAGTCAGGGCTGGGGTTTTGTTGACACTGAACCAAGTAAGTGACTGCAGCTCCCTGTTTGTTATAAGAGAGAGAGTAATCCTACTACCCTTCAGCACAGTGCTGAGCTGTAGAAGTGCCATCCCTGCTCTCTTTACAGGTGCCAGTCACCATTCCATACCTGACCGGACTATTCATGGCCTGTAGTGCTGTTGGAAGCCACACTCCCCAAGATTATAACCAAAGTGGACCACTGGAAACCACTATAAAGTTAAATATTGTGACTTATATGGCCTGACAACGTACTCCTGGTAATGAAGTTAGCCAAGACTTACTTCAAACAGGAATTGTACTCCATTACATTTTCCTTGCAAAATAGCTCTGATACATTTCATGACTTGGTTTTGATTGTACCAAAGAGTATAAAGAAGTAAAGAGTTGACAGTTACGTGAGTCCTTATGGGAAAATTGTAACTGTGGGACTGGTGGCGCCATCCGACGGTGAGCACATAAACTGTGATAGCATTTGTTTATATGCTGGCATACACCACACTAATGTTTAAGACGAATATTAGCACTTTTGTGGGTTGTAACACTATCTTCTGATCTTTTATTATTATTTATTTAGCAATACACTAATCTGGATTGATAATTTAAATATTCTATTGGAAAAAAATGAGTAAATACATACAGCTTATCCTCTCTTTATCTATAACTGCTGGTGCTAAACCAGGTTTCATTCAAAAGGCTGAAAATTATGGATGAAAGGAAATATATAAATAAATAAATAAATAAATAAATTTATAAGATATTTCAGGCCAAACTATAAACAAACTGAAAATCCTCCATTGTAAATTGATATCTTTATTTTATCATATGAAATTGATATCTTTATTATACTGGGCCCAGATGCACTGACATTTACGATGGTATGAAGGTAAGTTTTTTTTTCTCGCTACATTACATTTTTGGGTTCTTTAAAGTTTTTTCAACATTACATAGTCACATACCAGATCGTAATAAATTTTTTTTTACTTTTTCTGCGACTGTCGACAAATACAAATATGTTTCTAACCATGTTATTCAGAAATTAAATAGAAAACAGGAATATTATCACAAGGAAAGCCAAAAAATGAGGATACAAACACCAATGTAACTTAGGACATCGCAAGTATGTTTAGTACATCTGGGCCCTATACTGCAAGTGTACATTTTCAGTATTACAGATGACTGAACTTCATGAGTTTTCGGTTCTTTCGACCTGCAACTAAAAGACTTTTGTTTGCAGCTTTTAAAGTGTGATGAAGGCAGATGCGTATAAAGAGGTTGACAATGAAGAACCTGCAGTTGCACACAGAACAAGCTAAAAACTTTCCCTGCATCTTCTCCTCCAAGCCCGTCATAAGTCTGCAGTGAACTCTGCTTATGTAGTAAATGTCAGAAACCATCTTTCTATACTCGTTTTCTATCTGAATAATCACGTTGTAAAGGACTGTACTTGGCACAATTACCTCCTCTCCTAGTGTGTTACCATGAGTCTTCTTGGAAAGGAAAACATGGACAGGGGTGTGTGGATCAAGAGTACTTTAAAGCTTTGTCCTGCATTCTCTACAAACCTTGTGACGAATCTTACGCACAATGAAACCTGTGATATATGCTAACACATTGCATTCCTCGAGTGGTAGGTCTCCCCCCAGAGGGTCATTACTGACTGTACTGATACAGGAATTGACAGAAGAGAATGTGTGACATTCACTGCAGATTTTGCAAAACCTGAAGTCTCTATATTGTTCAGAGTTACCAAGAAGGTATCAATGTCTTCCTGGCAGTTAGCACCAGCACTTGGAACCATAATAGCATCCACCATGACTTTGCAGAATGCACTCCTGAACTGACATGCATCTGGGTTGTCCCTGTGCCCACCTTTTTCCCCGAATTATTGAAATTAATTCTCCACACAATTTTGATTAAGTCTGTTGGTTAATAGTTAAGACAGGTTGTACTTTGAATGTAACTCATTCCACAACTGTAACAGACCTTTGATTGCCATCTGCCATCCAGAGAGGCAAGGCAGCTTTCGTGGACCAAGTGATTTGATACCATCCAACCATGTGAGGCAGTTAACTAGAAATTCCTTGTGACCAATCCAGACTCATGGTATGTCGCATTTTTGCATTACTGGTACGATTTCCACTATTGAAACAGTTGAACAATTGGTCCATCTTCTCAACAAAGTCTGCAGTGTACTGTGCTTCAGCACACAAAGCATTAAAACATCAGGAGCAGAGATGCCAGCAGCCACTGAATGACTCAAAATCTGAATCAAGCTTCAACCAAAGTGTTAAAATATAGATTGAATAATTTGAAATCAAAGCCATTCTAATAGGTAATTCACTATCTGCCTCCCAGAAAGCCTTGATATACTCCCAGAGCACATTATGGCCACTGACATTGAAACCATACTTTTTTAGATTATTTCTGACATTTTTTATGAGGTGAGGTGGATCGTACAATGCAAAGACCTCTCTTTCAAAAACAAAACAGGTACAGTTTATCCTCACTTAGAAGAGACAAGAATAGTTTCAAAAGAAAGTTTCGAATTGTTTGAAACCTTGGTCACATATATGACTCTGACTTCGAGTCCTCTCTTAAACAAGTTTTTCAATGCAGTGCTCAATTTTTACAGGAAAGTTTGTTTGACAACAGGAGCCGAAGAAGAATAATGTAACAATGCAAGAAAGAAGACTAGACAAAACAAGAAAGAAGAATGAAACAACCAAAGAAGAATCAAGAAAGAAGAAATCTAAGCGATTATGACTGAGAGTTTCCGGAGAAACGCAATTAAACAAACAAACAATGCTATATGCAACACCTTGAGCAGTAAGAGGATGCCTGATTCGTAAAACAACACTCAGTAACCATTGTAGTGTCTCGACAAAACATGGTGAATGGAACAACCAAAAGAGAGTTTAGAATACAGTATACTCTTTGGTCAAAGGAGCAACCTTTCCTTGTCTTTGGGGAATCGAAAAAATGATAACTCAGGCCTTTTCTCTCTTGAATTACGGCAATTAACTGCAGCACAGAACTGTGTCCCAGTCATGTTGTTGACATCTTCCAACTCCAATTACGCGAGTACGCGCTCGCCGGTTGAGGCGCCACCGTCGCCCGCAGTTACAAAGGGAAGGCACGAGTGTTCTCTCTATACGCTTTGATTGTACTATAATTTAGAGCTGATTCTGGTGATATTACATTATTGTTACTTATTGCAATATATATTCTAAGCTATTCTCGATTTTATTGCATAGTTAGTGTCTCATGCATAAAAATGGGTTTCAGTTCTAAATGGCAGCTACTCGGTGTAAATTATGTTTTTGAATGGAATTGCAGCTACTCAGTGTAAATTATCTGTTTTTGAATGGATTCATATGTCTGCATTTGTGAGACATCGATATTAATATGTAATTTTGAACTGACATGGTGTACACCTATGAGGTACAATAGGTTGTAATAATTTTCTTTGACATTATATGATTGTAGGCCAAGCAGCATTAAATACAGAAAGTGTGTTGGTTACTAAATTACGTAATTGTATTTATCTGAATAATGAAATGAAGGATCACCTGAATTAAAGTGCTCTTAATAATTATGTAAACAATTATTAAAGGTTGTGAAGAGATCGTTATCACGTGAAAGTACATAAACAGGCTGAAATTATGCAAAGAATACTAAGGACAGTGCACTGAAGATCATCGAGGGATACTGCTGTTATACAAAATAAGCTCAGTAAGTATGTACCGTATGCATTGTGGCCCAGGAAAAGAGCCAAGAATATATATATATATTTTTTTATCTTTTATTAGTTAGAGTGATCCAGGAAGGTGTTCAGAAGGAGGGGTGTTAATCAAAGTACTGAGGAGATATTAGGCGGTTTTGAAAGATTGCTGCACTTATTCAAGTTTATTTTTGTGTTGCATGCTGTGTGGTTTGTTCTTTGCTCACCTTCTGAATGTATTGTTCGCTGATTATAGTGGTAAAAATTACCGAAACACTCAAGGCTTATTTTAATGCTAAATGAGCATTCATTATTCACTCCTTAATGGTCATGAATTTCAATTGGATTGAGGTTCAGTTTATCTTCTGACAGTTTGCTTCATTTTAATTTTTATCTTTGTTTTCATTTCAATTTTAATTTTGATGTCTTTTTTACTTTTGTCTTTCTGTCCTTATATTTATTTTAGTTTTCTTTACATAAGTTATGCTGCATTTTACCCATTCCATTTTGCTAATTATTTTTTATCGCCTTTTACCGTGCAATTTTACAAATGAGTATTTTGTTATAATACCCTACTTAATATTTGTCCATCTGGATTTTTTTTTTTTTTTGTCTAACCTTGAGTGGGGAAAGTGATTCTTTTTGAATAATTGATCAGAGCGAGACAGAACTTTACACAAAAGCATTTAATATTGGCTACTGAATTGAACTAAGTATTCTTGAAATGCTGAAAATATTATAGCAGTTTCAAAAGTTTCAAATAGAAGTAAACCTTGCATATCAACCACCGCTCCCACCACACACACACACGCACACACACACACACACACACACACACATATATATATATATATATATATATATATATATATATATATATATATATATATATATATATATATATATATATATATATATTGCTACACACATTGGTTTCATTGCAAGTTCTTACCTTGGAAGTTAACACATTTAACTGGGAACCAACACTTCGTGCAAGAAATAAATGCTAGGAGAATTATTCAAGTAAATGGAAGGACTCAGGAGAGAAATTCCAGGTCTAAGTTAACTGAATATATTTACATAAATCAGAAGATCAGTTACAAGGAGCCATAAACACAGGGCTCTTGGTGCCTCTCAAGTGAAATGGTACAAGATTAATTAACGAGAGTGGCACACAATTAACAATGAGACATAAACGAAATCAGCTTGAAGGCTTGATTGATAGACATAGAGGAACAGAAGGATACAGATGTTCTACAGCATTTCACACACCCCTTCTGTAATGTATGGAGAAACGAACACGATCACTGGGGGAGCCAAAGCACAGCTTAATCATTACATGGGAATGCTGAAGGATCAAGGAGTAACGTCAAGAGATGTTCAGCTAAATTATTCTGTACAAAAATTCAGGGTCTAGCACAATGCAAGGGGGAAAGGAGAACAACATGAGATAAAGCATAACAGATAAATGACCGAACACTCTCCACCACACAGTACCTTTATTCCTTAAGCAAAGCTCCTCGGTTGCAGAATAAAATGTCACTCAGATGAGTGGGACTTTCTACACTTGGCACTTCAGGTAGCACTCGGATGGTTAGGTGGTCGGCCAGACAAAGAGGTCGGGCGACAGCTCAGAGGTCATGCCAGTAGCGTGTTACAGGGTCAGTCCTCTGTCTGCTTTTGCTTGCTGACACTGGTATCAGATTTTACTAGACCTTGCTTCCGTGCTGGCTTTCACAGCCCCAAGTAATTCAGGTACCCTGGCTGAGGAGGGCGATTCCTGTTTAATCCCTGCTTTGGGCATTTTATGTTTCAGCCTGGGAACACAAATCCTTTGTGGGAAGAAGAGGGATCGGCCAAAGAACAAATGTCTTAGGAAAACAGTTTAAGTTAAGTGCTTTGAAGAGTACTGACCCTGACTCATTCAATGGGGAAAACTTAATTTACAGGGAGCTGCTCCTTACACGCTCCGTTTCTCTGTGCTGTTTCTCTACAAATTAGCATAGAGGGCTGCCAAGAAGTGAATACTTCTAGCAATACACACACACACACACACACACACACACACATATATATATATATATATATATATATATATATAATATATATATATATATATATATATATATATATAACTTACCTTAAACACTCTCTGTTTCTCTGTGCTGCTTCTCTACAAATTAGCACAGAGGGCTGCAAAGAAGTGAATGCTCATAGTAATATATATATATATATATATATATATATATATATATATATATATATATATATATATATATATATATATATATATATATATATATATATATGCTTAAAAAATCACAGTAGATGCACGTGACTTCAGTGTATAAGCGAATCCCACAGGAAAAAGACAGGCAGAAGTTCAGTACCAAGCGCTTTCACGTTTATTGACGCATCGTCGGGGCACAAATGAGACACAAATATAAAGAAGGTTACAAAGTAAACAAAAAGAACAAAAATACCAGATGGTCAATTGTCAAAGGGTAATAAACAGAAAGTTAATCCAGGATAATCCAGGATCGAGCTGTCACAAACTGAACCTAAGACCAAACAAAATGACATACTAAAGTTTAGGCTTACAAAATCCAAAAATATGTATAACCTTGAATACCAGATGGTTAATTGCCAGGGGTTAAAAAGAAAAGGTTAATCCACGGCAAATCCGGGATCAAGCGGTCACAAACTAATCCAAATATATACTTAACCATAAGGAAAACGGAATCTTACCCATTAAAATTGCAGTAACGTATAAAAATTAATATTAATTTTGCTTATATTTATCAACAACTTTTCTAATTATTAAAGCATCAAGTTTAAATAAACCAAGAGTTAAATTTAGAACACTTTCATTATTTGACTTAATAAAACAAGATTCGATGATATTCCTTTTAACTGTGTCATTGCACGGGACTAAAGGTCTTGCTTTACTCAGTTAATAGTATATATATATATATATATATATATATATATATATATATATATATATATATATATATATATATATTGTTACGTGTGAGGGTCTTGGTTGATCATGTATTATTCAATTTACGTAATTTTTACGGCCCTGCAAACCAAGATTACACGTAACCTGCCACTTGAAGCCAAAAGTTAACCTCAAAGACAGTCGTTAATTAGCCAAAGGTCGCCAGTTAAGGGTAATTAACCTTAACAAAAATATTTGAGATGAATTTGATTTTAAACGCAACGGTTCTTCCAAACATTCGGACGCGAGGCATACAAAAGCATCGAGATTTAACCTGATTTTTTGCTTACCTAAATCCTAGGTATTTTACTGGAATAACGGGGTTGAAGCTAACAATAAAATAATTAGGCTTAATCTAGACTTCGTAAACACATATACCCTAAGGGGTGGCTGAAGGAAGAAAACAAAGAAATGCGAAATACAGAAAAAGATAAAGAATGGGCGAAGTTTTGAACAAAAGCGACTTTACCTTAGGACGAGCGTTGTGCGCAAGCAACAACAGGAGTCGTGAACGGAGTCTTGCAATTGCTTCTTCACTTCACTAATATAATAATAGACAAAGAAAGGGAGAAGAGGCCCGTCCGGACATGTGGTCTCTCCGAATGCTCCAGTCTCTCTGTAGTTCCCTGACCGGCCTGGGTCAAAACAGGCCTACAGTCATGCCTTAGGCGTCTACGCTCTGTTAAAAACATTTGCCACGAGAGACAGGTAGAAAGGAAAAAAGGACTTTAGGACCACCTATTCTTAAAGTTGAATATGGAAATTTCTCCTATGGGGTTAAATGCCTAAATGCTACCTATTCCTTTCTCCAACGGATGTTACAGTTTGAACTGAAGACGCTCCTAATGCGGACAATGGCTTTTCCCGGTCTTGGTCAGGCTGATATTATTTACAATCAAATGTTACGAGGGCGAACAGCAGTAATATTTATAAAGCTCCCCTTTAAGAGGGCCTTCACTCCCTTTTCGGGCGTGAAGGTCTGTACTAAACAAGCTGTTCGCCTCTATTAGGTTACTCTTCTTCCCTGAGCAGATTAGTCCTGGTTAGCCTACCTAGCTACAGAACTACCTAACCCTAGATAGGATATGAGCTATAATCACTACTTTACCTAATTCTAGCAGTACTAGAAGGTGCTCACGGTTATTATAGGCTACCTCCTACAATCATGATGTGTTTTAGACCTAGCCTAGTGGTACATTCTATGATATTCCCTAGCCTAACCTATCCTAACCCGACCGTAGCACCAACATAAAAGAGTTAATATTCTAACTAAATTACAACATGGTTTATGTTTAATACAATTAAAAATTACTAGTTAATTCATGAGGGTTGCCTCATATGATAAATGGGTGCCTCACTGAGGTCTTAGGCCATGCGTGTCACGAGCATTGTGGCTCGTTTCACAATAGTTAAGATTACTGAAATTAGTTAGGCTACTTACATGATTACTGCGGCTCGGTGGTAAGTGGAAGGAACAAGGCTACTAAATTGATGTACCGTACTTTAAGGCGGCCTAGGCTAGGTACAAATAAAAGGAAGAGATCACACTGGCTACCTCCTCTGGGCAAGGGGCCAGGATCACTCTTAGATGTTAGGGCACTGTGCCGAGAGGGCACTAGTGCCAGGATGAGCGTATAGCTCGGCAACTACTGGGCTCTCTTCCGCCCCTTCTTCTTCTTCTTCGGTTTCCTCCAAGGCCTATCAGTAGCTGGCCTAGCAGGTGATGAAAGCACCGACTCCAGGGACAGGCCAGAAGGGCTAGCGGGCGCGAAGTCAGGGGCAACTGCAAAAGCTGCGGGAGGACTCCTACCCAGCTGCTGCGACAACCGGAGCGAGAGCGATCTCGACTTCTGCGTCCGAGGATGCCAGTTCCTGGTCTTCAAGGAAGGGGTACCATTTTCGATCCTCCAGGGTTCATCCCTGGAGTCAAATTTGCAAAGAAGAAGCTTCGGGTGCTGGAGGCTCTCCAGTCGTGATGATCAACTGCATGGGGAATCTAAATCTCCCGGAGGGGGATTCACCTCATGATTTAGACCCGGCATAGGGGCCTTTTCCACTGGTAGCTCAACGTCCGTGGCGGACGGAGTCTGGCACTGCTCAGTGCTCGCAAGTGGCACTGGCAGCAGTTGAGGGTCAGGCATGCCTGACAAGGGGTCTGGAGGTGCAATACCTCTCGGACGACTTGGGTTTGGCTGCGGCAGAGATTCCTGCCCCAGCGGGAGATCGTAGCCTCTCGGTGAGTTTTGTTGGGGCGCCCGCTGGGCGTTGCTTGTTTGGGCAGCCCTCCCAATTTGTGGAGTGGTCTGCCCGCTTGCACGTCCTGCAGCGGTACTGCTCCTCCTGAATCTCTCTTCGCGGGAGGAGGACCTCTTGGTGGGCCAGCCCTTCGCGATTGGAGAGGGCTAGGCCTGAAATAGGTTGGGTGGCGCCCCTTCCGCATGACCACTTTGGTGGGCGGAGGGTGGAGGTTTGTCATTATTGGGAGTTATAACTGGGGCCTCCGTGGAGGAGGTAACGTGGCTGCGGAGTGGCGTTGGTGACGGGCTTCCGCAGAGAAGATCGCGACCCAACAAGAAGACCACTCCGGGCCGAATTCCACCTACCACGCCAAGGCGGTGGGGTATCGTGCCCAAGGTGTCATTACCTGGAGTTGGACCGTAGGAACGGTAATGGTGTGGCTCTCTATCCACTTCATTTCCCACCGGGTTTCTTCGTCAACCATGGCACCGCTGGCACTTGGGCCCTAGTGATCAGGCTAATGTCTGCCGCAGTGTCTACTGTGACCGGAAGGGTCACTGGCAGGCTAGTGCTCTGAAGAGGGGCCACCGAGATGAACTGGGTTTCCAGTCTCTCGGGTAAAGGATCCGTGCGGACCAGCAGCAGAAAATGAAGTGCTGATTAGGTTGACAAATTTGGTGGTGGGGACATGATGTGGACAGGCCGGAGATCCAGCATTGTAGTGGCTAGCAGCCCCACAGGATCTGCACGGCCTTTTGGATGGGCTCGGTGGCCTGCAGTAACTGTTGGAGGAGAGGGCTGAGCAGATGAATCGGGAGCGGAGTTCTGGCTGGTAGGTTAGGCTGCTTATTAGTGCCGAGTTTGTATCGGCACTCAGCTTCAGCGTGGCCCCCTTCTTGCAATAGTTGCACAGGGTCTTGCTAGGCAGTCCACTCTTCGGGCGAGTGGAGTTCGAGAGGTAGGCCGGAGGGATGATTCGCTTCTGAGAGGTGCTATGCGACTGATTGAAAGTTTCCACGAATCAGCCATGCGACAAGCTTCCATAAGTGTGGAGGGCTGTTTATCGTTAAGATATACTGCAAGGGGCCCTGGCACACATTGGAAAAGGTCTTCTAGCATGGTCCGATTGAAAAGATCCTCAAACGTCGTGCAGGCCAAGGAGTCGAACCAGCGCGCACCGGACTGGGTTTTGTGACATGCCCATTCCGTCCAAGACCAGCCGACTTCCTTGGCAAGACCTCCGGAACCGTTGTCTCCATTTTTCTGGGGTTATCTCGTAGGCCTTGTAATGACTCTACGAACTTCCGCCATGTTGCCTCTCTGGCTCTTCTCCAGTGAGCGAAGCGCTGCCTTGGCTTTTCCCTCCATATGCTTGGCTAGTATTAAGGCTCTCTCCGTCTCTGTGGTGCTGTAGTTATCGAAAAGAGCCTCAATCTCCTCCAGCCATGCTTCTGGCTCGTCCTCAGTCCACTTGGGGACTAGGGAATTGATGCTCGAAATTGGAGCGTTTGATGCAGCAGGTGTAGGACTGGAGGCTTGATGGCTAGCCATAGCTTCGGCATTCTCCATTTTCGCTCTCTCAAGCTCGAGCTCCTTCTCCTTTAGGGCTAACTCAGTTTCCTTGCAGGCTAACTCATGCTGTCTTCTTCTTTCTTCTCTTTCCTCTTCATATTGCCTTTGCTCGGCTTCATACTTCCTCTGCTCGAGTCTTTCTTCCTTCTCCGCTTGGCCAAGTCGTCCACTTGCTCCTTAACCCAGGTGGTAAGTTCCGAGCCGGTGAGACCTGCCGCCGTCCCCAGCCCCAGGAAGGTTTTATAATGCTCTGCTGCCATGGTTCTGGTGGGGAAGGGCGTCTAACCGGGTCGACTGGGCGTACATGGGCAGCGAGGAAGTGTCTCTTCAAATGACGTGGCACCCTTTCAAAAGGTGGCACTGTAGTTTGGGTGTGCCGTGTACAGGTCACACTGGTGGCACTCAGTATCCCTAGGCACTGGTGCAGGTTAGGTCCCAGAAGAACCTTCTCTTCTGTGTTCCCTTTTGGTTTTGTTTTATTTATTTTTCTGGATGCTTGCTTGGTGGCACTTATGGTGCCAATGTGTTCCTAGGGACCCTCTACTGGAGTCCAACTAGGCTATATGGGAGGAAAGGCACTCTACACCCCTGCAGAGCGCAACCATCGAATGAGAGAGAAAGGGAAGGTAAAAGAGAGAGAGAGAGAGAGAAGTAAGCTATTCAAGTGATGACAGTGCAGCAAATTATTGGCACTGTGGAATAAAGTGAATTTGGGTTTTTTCTTTAAAGATCCTCGTGAGTGGCTGGTCCCAGGACCCAGTGCTGGCCCCTTCTTTTTCAGAGGGTGAAAACTACTGTTTGCATCGGTCTGGATAGCAGGCCTCACTCGTGACCGACAGTTTATCACTGTATCGTAAGTACTCTTAACTTGTCCTCATCTATTGTGGGACAGAGGTGTTTCTTTTATTTGGCTTATTGTATTCGAATTAATTAGCCTAGTGTCGGCCGTTCTTTCTTTGAAGAGGGTCACGTACACTTAGGTTAGGAATGCTTACTTGAATGACGAGAGAGAGAGAGAGAGAGAGAGAGAGAGAGAGAGAGAGAGAGAGAGAGAGAGAGAGAGAGAGAGAGAGAGAGAGATTTTCAATCAGCTAATTTCTTGCTGCTTGAGAACATGTAAACAAGATTTTATACATGCACAATGGCATGGATCTAAATAAAATGATATAGATGCGTCGTCTTGGCTTCCTTAGGGATTACTTTATTATCTTAATTTTCCTGGGAGCCAACGTCACAAAAGTTTATCGTAAAATTTTAAATTCTCTTTATATGATTTTATAGCAGGTATTCGTAGGAACTTGTTATGGTACTCCTAACTAAGGCCTATCTTTCCCTGCCTAAATTGTCTTTTGTTTTTTTTTTCTAGCTAAGATATTGCGAGGTGGGTTCGCTACGAAAGGAAAAAAAAAAATATATGACCCAAGAGTGGCGGGGCAGAGTCTGGTCACAACAGCGGATGACAATAACAAGGTCTTAAGATGGCGGAAAAGTCCCGTTAGGCCTAAATTTCAAAACGACCTCTGGCGGCGAAGGACACAAAATGGCCGTTCTCTCACAAACAGTTCGAACAATTTCAAACAACCGCATGAACAAGGCGGAGGAATCCAAGATGGCGGGTATTTTCTTTTTCAAACAAATTCAAAAACAACGCAACAAATGCAGGTATCCAGATTTTACTTTAAATATACCAATCATGCATAGTGTTTTACGTTAGGATGGAAAACGAAATTACCAAACGACTTTGTCTTTTTGTTATCGTATTCTCACGGACATTAAACAAAAGAATGAAAAGAGAAATGCTAGCCTGCCTGCGTAAATTTACGTTGTTGAACGGTACCTTTATTGTAAAATTACTATTTCAGTTCGTTTGCTACTTCACTGACATGGTTTTGAATGATTCCCGCTGTATGCAAACAATAACGGTCGGAATTGCCGACGCGATTTCTACATATCTTTGTGTATATGAACTGGGCTCCGCGATTCGGCCTTTGAAGACACAAATTGTGATTCTCTGCTCTCATTATAAATTATGCTCTCGACACTTCCTACCTACGCTAATTCTCGCTACACTTGTTATTATAACTATTCTCTTTACTGCTTCTTATTATGCCTCGTTCCTTGTTTGGAAGAATGAAATGGAGTTCGATATCTGACTTTTATCTTTGGAATTAATGTAATTTTAATTTCCTTTTCTCCAGATTCTTTCTCTAAAATGTACTTTAGATCCTGGCAAGGTCGCCAATGTTACGTGTGAGGGTCTTGGTTGATCATGTATTATTCAATTTACGTAATTTTTACGGCCCTGCAAACCAAGATTACACGTAACCTGCCACTTGAAGCCAAAAGTTAACCTCAAAGACAGTCGTTAATAAGCCAAAGGTCGCCAGTTAAGGGTAATTAACCTTAACAAAAATATTTGAGATGAATTTGATTTTAAACGCAACGGTTCTTCCAAACATTCGGACGCGAGGCATACAAAGCATCGAGATTTAACCTGATTTTGCTTACCCTAAATCCTAGGTATTTTACTGGAATAACGGGGTTGAAGCTAACAATAAAATAATTAGGCTTAATCTAGACTTCGTAAACACATATACCCTAAGGGGTGGCTGAAGGAAGAAAACAAAGAAATGCGAAATACAGAAAAAAGATAAAAGAATGGGCGAAGTTTTGAACAAAAAGCGACTTTACCTTAGGACGAACGTTGTGCGCACCAACACCGCTTGAACGGAGTCTTCGCAATTGCTTCTTCACTTCACTAATATAATAGACAAAGAAAGGGGGAAGAAGAGGCCCGTCGGACATGTGGTCTCTCCGAATGCTCCAGTCTCTCTGTAGTTCCCTAACCGGCCTGGGTCAAAACAGGCCTACAGTCATGCCTTAGGCGTCTACGCTCTGTTAAAAACATTCGCCACGAGAGACAGGTAGAAAGGAAAAAAGGACTTTAGGACCACCTATTCTTAAAGTTGAATATGGAAATTTCTCTATGGGGGTTAAATGCCTAAATGCTACCTATTCCTTTCTCCAACGGATGTTACAGTTTGAACTGAAGACGCTCTAATGCGGACAATGGCTTTTCCCGGTCTTGGTCAGGCTGATATTATTTACAATCAAATGTTACGAGGGCGAACAGCAGTAATATTTATAAAAATATATATATATATATATATATATATATAATGTGTGTGTGTGTAACAAGGAAAGCTATGTTTTGCCATACTGAGTCTGTGAATAAGACAGGGTCTCTGAAAAGGATCTAGAAAAACGAGGAGGTAGAATGCAGTTAAAACAGTAACTTATTGTGGGGGCTGTTTTGAAAGCAAAACTCCCTTCAGGCCAAATTGGCAATTATAACATTTAATAATTTTAGTTACATTAAAACTAATACAGGATTTTAGTTCATAGATGCATTCACTGCGATAAGGGTAGTGTGATCATGTGCAATATACTGGGGCTCAGTTTTTTTTTAATGGGATCTCCATGTTCCTTCACAGAGAAAGTTGTTATCACTTTAACTAACCACAGAGTCACTCAGTTAATAGTGACTTAACTGTTAACTTGGAAAATGAATTCCCAAAGTACACGAAATTAGCATGCTACGCTTTCTTGAGCAGCTGACCAGTGGCATGATGTGGCAACTCAACAGTACCGAAATTCTCCAAATCTGTCCTCAGTTGGATCTCATACCTGCCATCTAACCCGCCTCTGAACTTCTGTGTAATAAATCAATACATAAAGGATTCTTGCAAGAGAGTGGTGACAATACCATTACAGAACAGAAAGACATGGTGTGAATGGCACCATCCTTATTATCTGACCAAAGTGACCATCACCACCAGAGACTGCACTGAAGTAATACTGCCACTAAATCGAGACTGAGTAATTGAGGCTTAAGCAGAAGAAGCTGGATAACCACCCGGTAAGCTCTGGTATAATGTTACTACCAACCTTATCATATGATGACTACACATTGGTAGCTTTTCTCGCCATGGATTGAATATTGAAATGTTACCAAGTGCTTCAAGCCACAAGCTTGACCAAAAAAAAAAAAAAAGCACTAAATACTTCTAACGGTCTGACACGATAAGTTTAAATAGGTTAGCAATTTACAAAAGCCCATCTGAAGTCCTTTGAATTATTTCCTAACAAGGCTACTTACAAAAAGAAAATCTGACATTTCCTGATAAAAACTGACATAACTGCAAATAGAGTTAAGAATTTAAAACTAAAGTTTATTCACTGTTTTGACACCATGCTTAAGGCTAGTCGTATGAAAACTTTGAGGAGCTCACCAGATGAAAGAAACCTCATGTCTACTGGTACATTGGGAAAAAGGGAGCAGAGTGTAGAACTAAATGTTGTGGTCATTACTGGAAATATGGCCAAGCCTGTCCATCTGACTTGATTGAGTCCTCTCCAGACTGCAAAATTCCAAGGACAATCCAAGAGTTACTGGGGAGCCAAAGGTCTAAGGCCTGTTCCCTAGAAAGTAAGTAATACCCTTGCTCTAAGTACTATTATTATTATTATTATTATTATTATTATTATTATTATTATTATTATTATTATTATTATTATTATTATTATTACTATTATTATTAAGAACATGAACCCTACAGGAACAAGTCCACAGGGGCCAATGAACTGAAATTCAGACTTCCAAAGAATATGGGGTTCATTTGAAAGATGTAAAAGAAGGTAATAGGAAATACAGAAAGAAGAGATCAGTTATTAGAAAATAAAATAAAAACAAATTGACAAATTAATAAACAGATAAAAATGT
>NC_089782.1:11076037-11098537 GCF_040412425.1 Macrobrachium rosenbergii
AGAAAAATCCATCTTATCGAAATTCAATACGGTGAATATGTAAAGAACAGTAATAAAGACTACTGAAAGTAATTCAATCAGCGTTCTATTTTCCATATCAGACATCTGATCGTTTTTGTCGTTTAGTCCTTTTTTTTATAACTTTTGAACAAGAGACTCGAAGACACATTAATTCATTTACTCCTGCAATTCATATTCTCTTGACCTTTCCTAGTTCAATTTTTCTTGGTCAACATAAGCAATATCTTTAAGTTTTTCTTGAGGAATTTTATCCATTTATTGATAAACTAACTCGTTCATACTCCTGTAAATTCAAATACTCATCAATTCAAATCTTGATTTATTTCCAAACTCGTCGTACAATAATCAAAGTGAATATAAATACAAATTAGCTTATATACAAATTTATTTACCTTCCTGTGCAATTAGTGAATCGTTCATTCAATTTTTTTTATTTTCCTTTCCTGTAAATTCTCACTTCTTGCAATAATCTTTACAACTATACGTTCATTCATTGAGAGAGAGAGAGAGAGAGAGAGAGAGAGAGAGAGAGAGAGAGAGAGAGAGAGAGAGAGAGAGAGAGAATGGTAAAATAACTTGGAGCTCCAGAGACAAAGGTAACGGATGGAGTGAAATGCTTTGGAAAAGCGGCAAGAGAAAAAGTCACAAATCAGGATGGCACAACAAAAGGAGCACTTATCTCATTCATGTTAAAGCAGCCATCTCAAATTAAAGTTATGTCTTGCACAAATGAACAGCAAACGGTCGCAGCAGATACGGCAGAAGCAACACGCAAAATTTAACATGCGTCAATGTATGTCGTCTCACGCTGTGTCTCCTTTTGTATCAAGAAAGTGTTATCTTCATAAAACAAATGGTGACAATAATGCCGTATTTTCCATACAGTATAAGGAATATCTCCGAGACAAGAAAAGCAATGTCTTATTTATGATATTATTATTATCATTATCATTATTATTATTTTTTTGTCCTTTAGGCGACATTTATTTTTGTTCCTCTTGAACAAAAATCGCACTTCCGTGAGCAACTTAAGTAAGAGAAAGACGCTAAATGTACGTCAGAGGACGAGACACACACACACATATATACAGGTATATATATACACACATATATATAAGCGCAAACACTCATATACATTTTTTATAGTTTCTTTTATATAAAGACCGTTGGAACTCCCATTTCAATGCCCTTATCCAGAATATGACAAGTTCATCAACTTGAAAAACGAAAAATTCCAGAGGATAACAAATGAAAAACAAATAAGAAACCAGTTTAAGATAAATATTTTCCTACATAAACAGCAATGTCAGAAAAAAACGAGGGCATTTGCGCATGATACTTTGCAGTCATAGTACAGCCAGCCTTTTTAACTGAAGATTTGCAGCATCCATAAAAACTCAGTTTCACAGTCATGGCAACATAAGACCCTGGAACTGGACAATGTTCCTTTATGACACCTCAACAAGATGAGCAGGCTGACACTACGAAGTCAGTGGCATGTCATCATTTTGGAAGTGCTGGTACCAAAGGTAACTGCAGAACTTCCCTGATATAGATAAGGGAACGCAGACGTCAGCTAAGCACCTTACCTTGCGATATGGTCCAGATTACAGTTACTGTTGCTGGAAAAAGAAAAACTAGCAGTAGACAGCAAATACTGAGAGCAATATTTCGATAATAGTTAGAACAATCTATCTGAAGGTCGCTGCATTAAATCCTCACGTCTATAAATTCTTGAAGCTTAGCGAATGAATCTTGTTTTTGACACAATATGTTTCTAGGTAGGTGATGCGAACAAGAAAGCTTGGAACTGAAAGTAACACCAATTATTGTCAAATATTCGGAATAACTGCGTACAGTTTTATCATCTAAGAGAGGAAGTACGATAAAACACAGACTAATACTTAAATACTTATTACTTACTGATACGTTCCTGATCTCTGTTAAGGCTAGCAAAAACATCATTACGCATAGAAATAGACCTAATTATTGAAACAAAAGTTCCATAATAGGAGGGATACACTGTTCTATTCTACAGGACAAGAATAGTATCACTAGTAAGACTACAAACAGCTAAGGCCACAGAAAACTACCCTGTTGGGTATCTGAGCCATCTTAGCATTTATACGTTACATTCTATTGTTTCTATCAAATACACAAGATATAGCGTGCAGCACTGTAACACTGTCGGGATTTCAACATTTTCGATAATTTTCCCGTTTAATTAACCTTTCTGAAACAGAAATGTTATAAAAGAATGCCTGGCGATGGAAGCAAAGAGTCAAATTTAGAAAAGTTCTGACATCTGGTTGCAATAAAGTCAATAACTGATAATCAACTGCTGAAACAGTTTCATATGAAATACATTCGTATCTCAAGTGCGCCTACGTTTGCAAAGTTTTTGCGCAAATATATGTATGTATGTACGTATGTATATTCATCTATTTAAATAGAAATTCTGAAGCTCATTAAATGTAAAAAAAAAAAAACCAGTAAGAAGAAAAGCAAACTTGAGCAAACCCGTATGGTCAAAGCACCCTGAGACCCTTTGCATAAAAACCATCAATGAACACAATTTTAGTCTTTTTCTCTTTTACTGACAAGCTTTCTTCTTTATACAAACTTTGCTTATCCTAATATATTATTCATAATACCTATGTTGTTATATTAGCATTTTACGAACGCAGTTAACATGCAAAATTCTACTTAACCCTTTTCCCTGCGGCATGAAACTAAAATAGACAAATCATCAGGGATTTCAGCAAATAATTTATGACAATAGGCGGTATTCATAAAGAAAAGGATATGCTTATACTTGCAAAATATGAAGGAAATCCTTCTACTTGTATTCATAAAAATTTCAAGCAAAGCTTCTACTTTAGAGCAAAAAGTATATCCTTTATAATCACATAAAAGTAAATGGTTATACATAAAGAAGACCTTACTCATAAAGAGCATATGTTTGAAAAGCTTGAGTCTGGTCAGTAGCAGACTGCAGTTCGAAGAGAAAGGTTGTTCTGTCTGATTCTCAGCACGATGGCAGATTTTAGATGAGGTATGTTAAACAATACATGCCCTGTTTACTCCAATAATTTGATCGCATCAAGATGTTATTCCGTTTTGAAGAACAAATGTACAGTGGCTTGCGGACAGATTTTTAGGCACCAATGAAGAAACTCGGGGAGGCGCCTTGTCATCTTTCCATAGAATGAAGATATGTTTGCGTTACTCAGTGATCCTGGCTATCAAAGCAGATTTCACAATAAGAACTTGCGTTAGCCACAACGTATCACGGACTGTGAATACAGTTGATAGCACAATTGCTCGCGTGAATGAACGACAAAGCTCTAAACTACCAACAGATAAAATAGTAGAGGCAGCAGTTAGTGGCAAAGGAAGTGATAGAGTTTCCGACAGCTGGTGTCACTGATTACGCACGGGGATACTGAAACCAAAGCCGCATGGAGATGAGTACATTAACCTGAAAAGGCAAGTCTACTCTGAATGTCTGCCACTTGTGATGCCAAAGAATGTCTACTAGTGTTGATGTTAGTTGGCCTGATCCGTGCACGACTCAAGGATATGAGAAATTCACAAGTGTGTTTACAATTAAGAACTAAAGCCAATGCTGTGCTACTTGGTGATGACGGATATGATAGGCTTCTGTGTCTCATGACTCCATATCGAAATCCTACATCCTGCTGAGGTAAAATATAAATGTGCTTCTTCAAAAAGAGAGAGTAATAATTGCACGATGCTTTGGCCAACTGGAACGTCGATTTTCTATCTTACAATACGTTTGTCGCGCGGAAGTTGGAAAATGTACCGAAAATAATCAGCACGTGTCGTGCTCCATAACATTGCAAAAACTTTAGGTGATCTGACTTCTGAGCCAGCTAAGAGATACCAGAAGAAGATGAAGAAACTAAGATAACAATCGTGATGACAACAATCGTGATGAACTAGCTCTTCGCCAACAGGGACAGGGAAATCAGGAACAACTCAGAGCATTGTAATATACAACTTTAATCATTAAAAATAATGTTACAACTTACAAGGCATTTCTTAACCAAAATCAATATTTATGAAATTAATGAAGTCACATTTTTTGAAAAATGAAATAACATTTTCTGTTTAAACTAAAAAAAATTAACTCAAATAACAGTTTTTTCTGTTTAAACTAAAAAAAACACTCAAATAACAGTTTTGTTCTGTTTAAACTAAAAAAAAAACAACTCAAATAACAGTTTTTTTCTGTTTAAACTAAAAAAAATTAACTCACAATACCTTGATGAAGTTTTATTTTACAACATAAAATACGTTTGATTTCCGTCAGAAAAACAGTTTTGGTGTTGATTTCAGGCTGGCTGCATCATTTTAACTTCTTTTCGCGTTGTATTGTTGTTGCATCATACTCGTTTTATACTGCTGCAAAAGTACTAAGCGTTGGAGTTCTTAGCTATTTTTCTAGTTTCATCTGTTCTCATACTTCTGTCGCTAATTTCCTTTGGCGGCAATGGTTGAACATCAAAGTGAGATTCATTACATGACCGCTCATGAGTTGTTTCCACTCGCTTCGGCTGTAGAATTGGTTCATTTCTTCTAAGCGCTCCTGAAACACGAGTCAATCCTTTATTTCCGCTTGGAGGATATCTCTTGCAAAGTAAAAAGGTAATCACAGGAATATGAAAGAAAAAGATTTGCTATACTCTACCTTTGCTTCAGAGAATTACCTTGTAATTTCTACCTTATACTTACAAGGATATCCCCATTTTTATGAATACCTCCAATAAATTATTTCAAATCTTCACAGAAACACATTGCATTTCGATGTGTTCAAAGATGAAAGCAATAACATCAGAAAACTACAATGGAATAAATTATAACACTCAGGAACTAAAGATATAAAATTATCACTGAATTCCCAAACAATAAATTGTCGCTACGATTTTAAATAAAAAATACTGCAATTAATTCCAAACTAATAATAACGTAACCGAATGGTACAAGATTAAAAGTAAACCAGTAACCAAAATGGAGCTATAATAAAAAAGGTTTACGTAAAAAACGCAACAACTGATTTCTCTTAGGGTGAAAGTGTAAAGACGTTTAAAGAAGGGTTCATCAATTTGCTGGCTGTTGATCGATACCTATCACGCCATTCATTAAGGGGTTGACTTGAGATGCCTCAGGGACGGGGAGTCACATTTAGGGGCCACTAACGATTCGAGAATTGGGATAAAAAGGTGAGGCTGGTACCTGCCAATCTCCATCCTTTATATGGCTAATATATCTTTTTTCTTTGATTGTAATGGCTCATAATTAATTGGTTTTCAACTCAATGGATCATTGGGAGAATTAAAACTCTCTTCCCGAGATACGGCAATAATCATTAATCACCGAGCGGTGGCTTTTACGTGGAATAAACGCGCGGGTCATTTATACTTATCTTCAGAAGGGTCTAGAATATCACCATGATACCCATATCGCTACTTGGAAGTATTATTGGGAACGCTCGTTACCCCACATAAAATTCATCTGCTTTCCGCTATGTTTCTGGACACGCACATCAACATCCTCCAAAAATTCATTCTAATAAATGGTTTTACCCTTAATAATTGCGGAGTTTTCATGGCTACGATGAACGAACTAATTTTTGTTTTTACGATCCCTAACATCTTTCGGTACCTTATTAAATCTTCCAACATAAATTAGGTTTCGCTTGCTTTCATTTTCATTCATGATTGTCCATTTTATTTCATAGATATACTCACAACTGGTTAAAGTATCTTTGACAATTCTTTGTTCAGAGAGAGAGAAGTAAAAGATACACTCGACGTAAACATATCTTAATTATCTATTATTGAAGGAAAAATCACAGGCACAGTAATTCGATATGTCACCTCAAGTTTATGATTCATTATGCTGTGGTTTCAACTACAAAAAAAAAAGTAACAGAAATCTAGACAGCAGTATGAGGACAAGATAATAAGAATGATTTTAATAATAAAATCAAGTGGGCAAGTCAGCAAAATAAATTCTATTGTTTGTAGAAAAACGCAACATTTATCCTGTTATTTGCAAAAATACGCCAAACTAATTTTGTTGTTTGAAAAAGTACGCAAAATTAATTCTATTATTTGCAGAAATACGCAAAATTAATCTATTACTTGTAGAAATCCGCAAAATTAGTTCTATTATTTGCAGAGATCCGCAAAATTAATTCTATTATTTGAAGTCAGTCGAGAAAAGAAAATAATGTGAACTTAGTTATCTTGGCACACACGCAGTCAAGGCGCTGAAACTACAGCAGAAATAATAATTTTCACCCTATTCAGTAATGACCCTAAATTAAATGTATGAGTCAAACCTAACACAGATTAACAATAACTGTATGCAGTTGCCTGGGGTTAAAAATTTGTATTCGCATTTCTCTGGAAAAAAAAATAATGTTAATTGTCAAATACATGCATATACATAAATTTACTACTGTTTATCTGTTTTCATCAAAAATAACCTGTTAAATATAAGCACCAATTTTCCTAATGAATACGATGTTCATGTGATAAATGTTACCCGTGTATTAAAGGCTTATCTGTGGAATTTGGCATAAAAAATAAAGGGGTACTTTTTAGTGAACTCTCCTTCAGAAAGGAACTTCAACTTAACCTCTTGCACGATAATCATGATGCTTTGCTTCCATTTTCTAGTCAAACCACTTGACAAAGAGTTTCAAGACTCTCGCACAATTGCTGTGACGCAAACTTTCACTGCCTGAACATCTTTTTCATGACGACTGTCATTTCAGAATTAAATGACAATTTGTAAAGAACCAATAAGGTTACCCCAATCACACTAAAGCAACCTTGTCACTCGTGATTATACAACATCCTACACTTTTCATTTACCCTTCAAATGAAATGCGCACCCTTTCAAGTGCTTCTTAGTGTTTTTATTCTTCCTTTCAATTGTCCTTAAGATTACCTTTAACCTTTCGCAAAAGGAATTTAGGATCAAATGGTTAATTAAATCAGATTCCCATTGTCCCTTGTGTGTGTGCACATCTTTGATGCCGTTAATGACATCCGCATCGTCAGCCAATCTATTCCTTTCATATGTAGGAAACCTGTGCTTTTCCAGCTTTTGTGGCTTTCATCCGGTCCTTGTAATGCCAGAGCTGAGCTACTCTGGTGCAGATGACTGCTCTTTTAGGTCTCCTGAGTTTGGTTCTTGGTGTGATTGATATTCGTTTGCATATAACGCACTTTTTCAAATGACCCTGACAGAAAACATTCACTCCTCTACTAAGGCATCATAAACTTATACAGAAGTATATACATCTCTTTTAAGTTTCAATAATTTTTCATAGGCTCATTAATCCCCACCATGAGTATGGACAGGATTTAGTTACTTTTTAAAACGCGTCTGTACTAGTCTACTAGTGAAAAAAAGATAACTATGGAAATCTTTTGCTCTCTTTGATTTCACTCTTCCCTTTCCTTTCTTTTTCTCGTTTTCATCATACCTGGGCTGGGGAAGGTTATTGGATTATCCATCTGACTGAATTTATTAACCAATGGAATTTTGCACGATACTGATTTGTTGGATATAGCGGTTCAAGAACGTCGCCCAAACATTCACTGTATACTTCAACATGGCCCAGTGGATGTCTCTCCCAGGCCTGCTGGATGTATCCAGAAGGTCCAAGGAATATTTAGCCATTACTAAAATATATCACTAAACTAGTTCCTGAATATCTTGACAATGGTCATCAATAGCACAAAAATATTCGGGAGATATTTACATAATACCGCTGGATATCAAAGTGATGTCAATTGGAGCAGATACAACATGAAAAGTTCTTTTCAAACACTTTATAAGCAGTGAAAGTCATGAAATAAAGCGAGAATAGAAAATAGTAAGACAGCTGCAAACAAATTGTTCGGTGAAAATCTAAAACGAAGCTTTCAGTTACATTATGAACAATTTACGCATAAAAATGAAACTATACATAACGAACAAAAATCAGTAAATTACATACTATGAGAATCAATATATAAACAACATAATTCAGTATTGTTTCTTTGTGTTTTGCTTTTATTTTCTTAACAAGCACTCTGCTGGTTGATGTCATTTCCGTGTGTTGACTTTTAATTATTGCATTTTTAAAACTGTTATTCCATTTTGAATGTGAATTATCTCAAAGCTTACAAACAATAGAGCTATTCACTACCCACTGGGTTGCGTAATGAGACAATACAATATTCACAAAGGAGCCACTAATGGATTACTAATGCTGAACTATCAAGTAGTTTCTCTGAAACATTTTCGAAAATGCCGTATGCGTGTTCGGTTAGCAATCTAATTAGCTCATAAACTCTTCCTTCTTCAGATATCTGTAGTTGTTTATGCACAATTTGGTTCTCAAAATCTGAATATCCTTCAAAGTCACGAGCGCGTACAGCGATACCAATTTCGGTGAAAGTATATCCGAGCAAATATACAGTACATAAAGAACCAAACAGAAAATAGAAAATATTTTGTCATTTGTTGCATTCACCAGTATCAGTAACCTTTCTGACAGGGACATGTATAACTTTCATTGTGATTTCTGGCCTTAATTACATCTATTATCCACTTCCCTGTCCCCTGAACTTTGATGCTTAGCAATTTTGGGCAAACCGCAAACCTAACAAAAATGAGGCGCCCCCCATTTTTTTTTAATTCCACTTAATCTAATCACTGCCGTATTAAAGTATTAACCTGTCTCACATTTGATATTTTAAGGTTACGCACCATACTGTAAGATTACACACCTACGTTTCATACGTCAATTTGCTGCATTATTATTTAAGATAAATACTTGATAACAACGCCGGAATACTTTTTTTTAACAGAACAATGTAACCACTGAACAAAGTCTGTCAGACAGATCTTGTCAATAATTTCGTCACCATCACAATAATAATCACAATACATTTTATTATGATTAGCGCTTTAAGCATTAGTGACATCCGTAAAGTCAGTTACTCAAGAACCATTATCAAATTTTCTTACTGAAAAGTCGAGACGAAATAATCTTCAGTTTTGCTACGAATACGCAATGTAATAATTGAAATCTTTTCGAAAGTATAGGCAATGCTTGTAAAATTTTACTACTAATACTACTATATATTACTACTATTAATTCAGCAACAACAACAACAGTTACTATTAATAAGACATCAAATTTGACCAATAAAAGTCCTAAACAAAAATAAAGCAACAAAAATAATGATAATAAAAGCGCTGTAAAAGTACTGATATTTTAACAGAATCATCAAATATATTGTAAAACACAACAATCTTCAGCTGCTCTTAAATTGAATGACACTGCAATTCATATAAAGTATATCTATAACGGCTGCATAAATAGAACAGTCCTTACAGAACAATGCTAATATTTGATATATACTCTGCTGACATGCCAATATGGCCCATCAAATTAGGCGACAATATTTGCTTTACTGGAGGAAATACTGTTTTGAGGCAAAGGTTTACGCTAATTTTCATGCAACGTTTTCAAATGTGATTTCTTTATATGCACAGGAAAAAAGCATTTATTATTACTATTATTACATTAAGAAACAAAAAAACAAAAACAGCAAACTCATTTTAATCGTACCATTACAAAAATTAACAGTAACAGTCATCATAATAACGGTATACGATACCGTAAAAAAATCTGTTTGAAAACATTACCTCGAATTTCTGGATATCATTGAACGACTTCCTTTTGAGAAAAGACAGCGTGTAATATAGCAAATGCAAGTCATTTCTGGGGGATATTGATTCGCCAAAATGTTTTATTACATGAAATACTGGCAAATATCCCGTTGCATGACGAGTTGAAACACGCAACGCTCATAAACTTTTCATGACAATAAGCGCAACGGCATACATAATAATTCTTGTTGAACGCTATGACAAGCTGAAATATACAGCGAGAGAGAGAGAGAGAGAGAGAGAGAGAGAGAGAGAGAGAGAGAGAGTCAAATATATGATAGCGTGAGTGCCCGAGTATAAATTGACATATCATGCTAGGTTACATGAATCGAATTTCCTAATAAACGACCATTTGTGATATCCAAATACTTGCACATGAAAAAATGATATTAGCAGGTAAAAGGACTTCTTCAAGGGCTTGGCAATGAATTCCTAAACATAGTAAATAAACGTTTAAGGAATAGCAGTACATTTCGGAAAGCACTTGCACTCATTCTCCTTCAAATATTATATATATATATATATATATATATATATATATATATATATATATATATATATATATATATATATATATATATATGTGTATGTATGTATGTATGTATGTATGTATGTATGTATATATATATATATATATATATATATATATATATATATATACACATATATTTATAAAATATAATTATATAATATATATATATATATATATATATATATATATATATATATATATATATATATATATATATATATATATATATATATATATATAAAGTTCACTATTCAGAAAACAAAAAGACACTGCTAGTTCGTCGTATGAGTTTAAGAGTGAAAAAAGTAATTATGAACTTTTTTTACTCTTCCCATGCTTGACGGCAGTACAGCCTAAACCCTTATTCACATCGAAAATCTGATGTGGCACAGAAAGGAATAGATTTTTAACTCACTATAACATGGCACAAAATGTGGTAATGTGAAATTCTACCAGCATCAGAATTAATACAACTAACATTAACACTGGTAAGGCCAAAATTAACAAGAGCAGCGATCTCTACATTCCCGACCATTAGAATTTTGAGTATCAAATTAACTAAAGGGGAATTACAGATATTGCGTTGCTGAACAGTCAGACACCTGTAGCACTTAGGGTGCACGAGAGAGATTGTAACAAAAGCCATGACAACTCAAAGGTAATTTCCATTTAGCGACAGTGCACAAGCACCACAAAGTAACCAAAAACACTCAGGTGCACAACCCTTACGCTAAGACTACTATTGGGGCCTCTGCTACCAGCTGGAGGCAATCATTTTAATAATGATTTCTGGTAAGTTATATGTCTAGTGCTGGAGACTGTAACAGCATTGCAGCAGTGGGAGATTATTGTGCTTTGTAAATCGACTGATGAGGCCAAGCCAAAACCCACTTCTCCAAACTATACATAGCACAGATTCAAGCATTCTACTTCAAACTAAATGTCCTCTCTCATTATTAACACTTTATCTTTATAAATGGGGAGAATACGGCTTAATCATGTTTTGCAGGAAAAGCATTATAATTAGCATCGCTGCAAATTTTACCTATTACTGGCAGTGACAACAAAACATTACATTAAGTCGATATATTTATGTTTTCGTATTCTGTTTCACAAATATATCTTTTATATCAGTGCTTATAAATACATTTACACCACATATAAAGGAGCAGCTTATTTCACCAACGATGAGGTAATTTTTTATATTCTTATTTTCAGGTACTATGGCGGTGGAATGGTTCTACACAGCTGGCGTAAAGAAGTATAGTGGAATTAGATCAGGAGTGACTGAGTCATTTAGCTTCAGACTGCAGAGTAATAAGCACAACGAATATATTAAGTAGCACTGTATCATACACAAAAAAAAAGAAAAAGAAAATGATGACACTGAGTTAATCCTGTGGTGAAAATACGCCTCACAAGAATCTCCCCTAAATCAGATTTGGTGTTGAAGGTTTACCAAAAAATGATTCAGATTTTTTTCAAGTATAAGGAGCTTCAAGAGATATGGAAAAAGAATATAATTAAGGGGAGGGTTGGAGATTAGCATATGCTCTTTTTATAAAAGTTTCTAAGAGCTCTGCCTATTGCTATTCCGACACATCAAGATGGCTCAATGAACATAAAAATTAATAAATTATTTACTCTCTACACAGGGAAGTCACACACGCTGTTATGAAATACATTATGTAATACTAAACATCATTTACAGTAATAACAGCAGTAAGACAACAAATATTGTCAAATCTTGTTGGATGAAGGTAGGAAACAGTGTTACTGGTTTCCAGTTGGCCACATATAGAGGTGCTCATTGTATGCAACTTGAAATGACAGTGGTGGTGATGCTCTGCCTAAGAAAAGACGAATTACTCCAGGTACTGTCCCTTTATTTTCCTTAGACACAAACCTCCTGAGAAGAATCCCACTTTGTAAAAGGTACTCAAGACAGGGAAATTCTCAGAACTTGTCAAGTAACAACCCTCCTCACCAGATTCCTGTGGACCAGCCAGCTGAAGTCATAGAAAAGAAAGATATACATGTTAATGGAGATACATAACAGTTCAGCCTTGATGGTGGAATGATCAAATTTCAGTACATAACAACTCTGGTTACTATAGTGTACACCTAGGGCAGTTAAAGGAGATGCTCCACGACAAATATTAAGAACTTGCTGACCAACCCAGCACTTACTGGGAAAACTCTGAAGAACTCAGAAAAATTTTCCTACATCTCCTTTGAATTGTTTGGTAATGTAAAGACTATGTACTGTCACTGAAAATGCTTTTCCTTCCTGTTATTAATAATTCTGTCTTGAATTCATTAAAGAAGACTCTCTCATCGGGGAAAAGGAGACAGTGTCATACAGACTTCCACAATGAAAAAAAATTCACGTACACTGAAAGGTTAGTGTGTGTGTGTGAAGAAATTCACTCATGGAAATGAATAACGGATGAACCTCTGCAGACACTACATAGGGGACCCTTTGACAAATTATATATACCCTTCATGAACAAAAGAATGCCACGTCAGTGAC
This sequence comes from Macrobrachium rosenbergii, assembly GCF_040412425.1. Taxonomy (NCBI): domain Eukaryota; kingdom Metazoa; phylum Arthropoda; class Malacostraca; order Decapoda; family Palaemonidae; genus Macrobrachium; species Macrobrachium rosenbergii. Next base: position 11,088,889 of record NC_089782.1, read on the forward strand.
CCGTATCAAGTCATATTTAAATGCGAAAATCGCACAGGAACTGCCTTACCGTCAGCGAAAACCTGTACTAAAGTTAGCCTTCCTTCCTACCCTCTCTCTCTCTCTCTCTCTCTTTCTCTCTCTCTCTCTCTCTCCCTTTCAGTCAGATCAGAATTTAACAGAATGATGTCACAACAATAAAAAAAAAACTACAACTGATGAAAGACATGTCAGCAGGTCTACGGGGAAGAAGTGTGGTTTAGGCATACTCGCAACTTCAGTTAACCAGGGACCGTTCAGTCGGCTAATTATCACATTTTCAAGACTGGTGTTCATTCATTATCACATAAAACCTAGATGGTAGGTTGTCAGCTTGACGAGAGCTTTAGAATATCCACAAGTTGTTAAGATACAGTGTCTACTGGCTATATAAATATTAAATCATTATCACGATGACAATTTTAAACATCATAAAAAGAACTGCAAATGTTTTCGGTTACCTGTACGTGTTAATGAACGTGTTTCAGTTCCCTTTGACATTTCTGAGGGAAAGTGTAGGCAAAAGTCTGAAAGTTTTAATGGATTAAGTACTTAGGTATGATGATGGTAATACCTCAAGGTACTTACGAATTTGTATTTTATTGGCAAGGTATAATTAAGATACGTTTGCCTTAAGATGAACACTGAAAAAATGTGTTAATTTCATTGCAAATAATTTATTAATAAGGGGTAGTTCTGTCACAGAGGCATTTACTCTGCTGATAATGCATGCACAGATGGTGATGATGATGGATTTGTTTTTTAATGAGGGGGCATGTCTGTCACAGAAGCATTTGGTCTGTTACTACTTTTTCCCATGGCGAGGATTGTAAACCACATTTAAACCAATATAGGTTTTCAATGTTGGTTTTATCAAGGTAATAAACAATTATATTAATAATTCTCATAAATTATGATCAAAATTCACATAAATTCTGATACAAAATTGATGTTATAGGGGATTTGGATTTATTGTTGTAGGTTAATCATATGTCTGACAGCGCCTGGAAGAAAAGGTGGAGCATCAGGGGAAAAATGAGAATTAACCCATAAAGCACTGAAGGAAAAGGTGATGTAAAAACGAAAATTTCATTTGTTTTGTCTGTGTTTTTTTATGGCTGTCACGGGGTAGGGGTTTGATTTTGAGTTATAAACCTTTCTGGGGTGACATGAAGGCTGTGTGCAAAATTTTGTCTGGGTCTGTTATGCAGTTCGGATTTCTATAGTATCCAAACAAATATACAAACATTCGCTTTTACATATATAGATTTTGTCCTGTATAATTACAGCAGCAAAGAAACAAGAAAGATGATTGAGAGCTTCAAGGATAAAAGGCTAGTGGGAAACCCATGAAATTCTATGACCACATGAAAACTAACAATCAAAAACATTTACTGAAATGTGCAACAAGAAAGAACTGAAATCAAGTAAGATAGAGATCACCTCGACAGCAGACATATCTCGTTTGGATAACTCATTGGGGTGGCACAATGGTGAAGCCTATATATGGAGAATACCCTTTCTCATGATCTTGGACCGATACCCAGGGTCTATCACACCAGAGGGATGGCTGAGAACGACGAATAAAGCTACTTTAGTTGAATCTTTGGTAGTTAGCATAGCATAAATCATCTAACAACTGAAGACTGAATATTACTTTCAGAGGTGCTGTCACAACAATTATGGGTATGTCTCTGATAGAAAACAGACAGATTATCAGAATATATGTTTTGTTTTGTGCATGCAAGAAGGGCTCTATCAAGGATACTGAAAGGTCTCAAAGGGGTGAAGAAACTGGTTATATACTGCAAGGTATCACAGGGGGACTGATGGTAAGGCAATGGAGAACCTTCGTGATTCAAGTCTGTAATAAAATTTTTGTATTAGTTTTATAGTCCATGAATGGAGAATAGTAGGGTACAAAGCAAAGCTACAGCAAATCCGTAATGCCATTAAGAAAGAAAAATATTAGTTACATCTCAAAAGAAGGAGAATATGTTAACAAAATAAAGCAGATGGCCACCTATATCTTATGTCTTGCTCATGCCACAAGAGACAGATACCAGTTCCTAGTGATCTGCGTGGAAGACAAAGATGTTTGTTCTAGAGCAAACTTGTTCAAGGCTTGTAGGCATCAGGGAGGTTGCTGCCACTGTTTAGAGGGCTCTTATTGGGCTGCATTCATATACAGGGCAGGACATTGTACGCTCTTTTATGGGAAAATGGAAGACAAGTACCCTAAAACATCTGACCAGCTACATGGAAATTCACGACATATTCTTAGAGCTGGATAAGGAATAGAACCTTTCCCCTGAAATGATGGACGAACTTGAGGCATTTGTGTCTTCTATGTACCCCTAAAGCATCTATAACTAAGATGAGTGAGCTCAACTATCACATTTTATTTGTGCCAAAAAAGGAAGAATAATAAAATAATCAACTTCACATGCACAGACTGCTTAACAAAACATGAACACCTGCTGAACAGAGGTGTTTGCAGGACCCAGAGAATGGAAGATGGAGAAATCAAAGAAAGCTGAAAAGTTGGTGGTCCACTGGGTGGAAGACCAGGCAGTCACTGAGGCCATCAAGAATCTATTGGCTAGTATCTGTCAATAAAAAAAAGTAATTCCCAAGATGTATGGTGTTGTAAACAGCCCCAGGATTACTGACACACGGGTGACAGTAAGAACCAGTAATCAAGTTCACAGTGTGCTGAAAATTCAAATGAAGATGGTAGACTGATAATAGCAACCTTGTTCCTTCCCTTTTACTTTAAATATTCAGTTGAAAATCCTTATGGACAGAGTCAACAGACCATAAACCCAACTGGGCTCCAAAGGGGAAATCACCCTCTGGAGAGACACAAGTAATATGAAAAGGTATAAATCATCAGAAGGATCAGAAAATAAAACTGATTTACTGAATTCAGGAGACATCAGCAAAAGGCAAGAATGAATTTGCTCCTCGCTTAAATATTTGGAGTTCAGAATATTCTACAATTGCACTGTGTAAACTGTTCCACATGTTAGCTGTAGACAAAATAAAACGCCTAGCAAACTGAGTAATATTAAACCTGGTACTGGATAATAACATACTATTTGCAGCAGCAGCTTGCCTGTTGTTGCGAGCCAAAACAGCTAGGTCAAGTAAAAAAAAGTGTAGATTATGTTTGTTGCTATAGTATATATCATTTAACAAACATAACAAACACACGTGACGTTTATGTTACAAGTCAACTTTAAGAGCTGACAAAATAAAACAATTGGAAATAATAGCTTCATCAGAAAACATTCGAAAACATTTCCCCAAGAGCCCAGCTTTTTGGATAACAGACAAAGCAATATTACGTACATGCTTCTCAAAAGTCAATTTCTTATCAAAAGTTACACCTAAAATCTTACTGACCCTTAAAATTGTACCAAGTGTAAATCAGGATGCAAATGCAAAAGTATTCTGGATCGACTATCATACTTTCAGTTTTCAAAGGGTTAAGTTTCATGGTCCAAAGTCCATTCGTGAATAAGTGCCAGATCTCTATTCAAGGATTCTGCACCCACAAACCTAAGGGGCGGTATGCAATCAATTTGTACTCCAAACCTTGTCACGTGTAACTAGTATAGATAATAAGCAGCAAAGGTCCAAGAACACTACCATGGGGAACACGTGAAATGACATTACCAAAGCTACTATACTAGCCAACAACACAGACCCACTACGTTCTGCCTATCAAAAATTTACTTAAAAAATTAATCAAAGCTACACCAATTCCCAATAATTTTACATTATAGAGAACGTTTTATGATTCACATAGGCAAAGGCAACACAAACCTAAATCGCCCATGAGCGCCTTTGCACCCTAATCAAGAGCACTCTGCAAGGTGGCAGATATTGACAAGGGTGCATCACAAGCGCCAAGGCCTTTGCAAAACACCCAAGCTGTAATGCTGGTAGCAGGTTTTCTTCAACAAACCTAAAAAGACCCTTAGAGAGCAGCTTCTCCTATTGACGGATAGCAGTTTTACCCCTACTTTACAGGTCAAATGTATTCTCGAAGCATGCACGGATTTCCAGAATATTACAGCGTGTTTATTCTACATGTATATGATGATACAAATGTATACACACAATAATAAATATATAATTGTAGACATACTGTAAGCTCTGGCTGGGAACCCGAGAAATATAAAGATTCAGAGCAGTCCAAAGATAATGTTCTTGTTCGCTAATTCTGCCTAATTTCCCAAGACGTGCTGAAATTATTATGATTTTAAAAACGAACTTAACCATCTAAAGAGATATTTGTCCTATGGTTTCCATAAATGTTCATAAATTAACTTTAATATCACCTGGATAACACGTGCTGCATCTGAAAAACCCATGTTAATTATAGTTCCCACGCATACTACAAGAAAAATACCAAATAAAAATACTGGTGTAACAAGTTTAAATTCAGCGATCAACTGCCATCCTATTTCTGTTCTGGAACCAGTTACAAATACCGTTGCGGTGAAAGCAATGCCGCCCATGTTGGTAAATTCTACGTTATATGAAAATCTGGATTTCAGAGCTTAAGGGAGTATCAGTGAGAAATGGCCAATGTTTACTTAAGCATTCCTTTTTAACAATATAAATAATGCTCTGTAAGATGGATTTAAACTAAATAAAAAAACTCTGAAGTAAAAAGTAAGCAATTCACATTTAAGTACTTCAAATCGCTCATGTTTATAAAATTAAGGAATGTTTCCAATACTAAAGAATACTAATACTATATATTCTATTATCTTTGCATTCCAGATGTAAAATACTGAAGGAAAAACTTCCAGGAGTGGAAATAAACGAAGAAAGAAAGAAGTTTCTCTTCGGACTACGTCTAAAATTCAACTTAGAACTTTTTATTTCACCAGGCTTATTTCCATTGAGAGTGGGTGGTACCAGAAGTGTAGCGTTTTCCAGTTTCTCAGCAAATCTTCAGGAATGAGTTTGCAAGCCCAATGCTCTTTTCTAAAACTCAAGCAGATGCAGGCATCTCTTTATAGCTGGGAGAACAGGTGGGTTGTAGGACAAGACCGACCCGCGGACTAGTAAACGTGAGTCGCTGCTGCACTGCTCGGCCTAGATGCCCATTTTGGCTAACTCCACCTTCCAAAGGTGGATGGGTTGGATGCCACATCCATAATGCATAAACTGCACTCATGCTACACACATAAATAAATAAATAAATATAAATATACAGTATATATATACAAATATATATATATATATATATATATATATATATATATATATATATATATATATATATATATATATATATATATATATATATATTAGTATACTGATTTATATTCCAGAAAGAAAACTAGATAGATAAATAGACAGACAGATAGAGAGATACGTAGATAGATAAATAGTGATCAAAACCAAGTCTACATAAACTGAAACGTTTACAGGCAAGAGATCATACGAAATGACATCGCCAAAAGCCAAAGCGTCCCGTTTCCTATCCACTTTAATATGTAAAACTCGACGTTGGTAGTAAACAGAATTCCGGGAATAAATTGTATTGGATACATCTTATTCCTCGAGTCAATATTATGACAGAGGAAATATTCCATATAGGTTGGAGCTAAAATAACTAATCTAGTTGTATGCGCGCTTGTGCACACACAGCGCACAGTATTCTCACAGGAAGATAAACTTTGCTAAAGCACGACAAAGAAGAGGGAAAATAAGCTCTTGCACAAAGGTTCAGCATCGCAGGTCGTCAGCCTTCTCTGAAGATTACTTTTCTTATAAAATAGAAAAAAAAGGAAATCCTGAATGTAGTATTTGGCGAAATTTCAACACGTTAACATTATATAAAGCTATATAAGTTAAATAAAAACTGAGCGTTATTGTTCAGTTTTGCTTTATTAGCATGAGATGCAGTGATCAATCCCACCTTCAGAAACTTTTTAATACTATGTCAGTCTTTGTTGATGTACCTAAGGTTATGATTGCTCGACAATGTATATGAAAACCTCCAATAACATTTTACATTCTTATAAGATAACTGCTCCTAATAAAAAAAAGACATTATTAACGGATGGGTGACACGAAATATATATATATATATATATATATATATATATATATATATATATATATATACATATATATATATATATGTATATATATATGTATGTATATATATATGTATATATATATATATATATATATATATGTATATATATAGTGTGTGTGTGTGTGTGTAAAAACGTGCTTTGTGTTACTGCAATGTTTGCATGTAGTCAAATATAAATTTATGAATCTGAGTATAATTAATGAACAATGGAAAAGAGCACAAAATATATATATATATATATATATATATATATATATATATATATATATATATATATATATATATATATATATATATTGTGTGTGTGTATGTAAACGTGCTTTGTGTTACTGCAATGTTTGCATGTAGTCAAATATAAATTTGTGAATCTGAGTATAATTAATGAACAATGGAAAAGAGCACAAGCTATATTCCCTTAACTATATAATGCGCAGAGCATGTGGATAGCAAGAAAAATTCCATAAGACAGATTAAAAGCAAGTTTCAAGGATACAGTTATTTTTGTTCTTTCGTGTCCTTAAAGCAAAGTCGTATGCCCGAAATACAACAACAAAATAAAGACAGCCGTTCTCTTTCATTGATCTACAAGTGGTGCGACCCAAAATGCATGAAAAAGCAAGAATCCTACATAACAGTTGGAATTTTCCTTTTCTTTAAAGAACGAGTAAAAAATTAATGAGGGACTCCTTTCTGGATCAAGACTAAAGAACAAAAGGCCTTTCATACGCTGGAAGCAGACTATAATAAAAAGTAAGAGTAAAAAAAAAAATGTTCATCCCAACTAGGCGTTGGGCACCTCTTTGGATTGATGACTAAAGGGATTTAGCGAACGAGAAAGAGAATGAGCGAGATAGAAAGAGAGAGATGGAGAAAGACAGTCTCCTTGCCAATGGCAAGTTGAAATGTAAACAAATACACACGGGTCATAAACTCTTTGTACCTCCATTAATTATATACGAATTTTACAAAACTTTCAGGTCGCTACTTCTTCCAATCTTCATGCATATCACTTACCTTTCAATTTCGCTCCTTATTTTTTTTAAACAGTTGTCTACATTATTTTGAAATACAACATTTGTCAAATGTTATAGACAATTCATCCTACTTCATGAAGTTAGAGCGGAGAAAAAGAGCCATGAATGTATCGAATATTTAATATATAAGTAATAAAAGCAATAAACATCTAAGTAACATTGTTATCTTCCTGCTGAAATGTGGAACTTGCCCGAGGTAAGATGGTGGCCAATTTGACATTCGTTCGCGAGTATTGCCTCGAAGCAATCGTATTCTAAGATTTTTATGTTAAACGCTGGGTACCAGGACGACCCGGGTCAAAGTAATGGAAAAAATATGGATTTATTTCAAGGATCTGGAATATAAAATTTAGTCCAAAGGCCAAGCGCGGGGAACCTACGAAATCATTAACCGCTGAAATGGAAATTAAGTGTAAAAGAGGTCTGAAAGGTGTAACAGGAGGAAAACCTCGCAGTTGCACTATGAAACAACTGCTAGGAGATGGTGGAAAGTAAGATGGAAGAAAGATAATATGAAAGGGGGATACAGTAAAAGGAATGGAAGGGGTTGCAGCTAGGGACCGAAGGGACGCTGCAAAGAATCTTAAGTAAAGCCTACCGTACAGTCCACCGCGTGAGGTGCACTGATGGCACTACCCACCTCCAGGATGGATTTATTTCAAATTTATCACTTCCATTCGTGGCTGAATGTCACACATTACGGTTGCTGTCAATCTACCTTCAACTTACTAACCTTCTCAAATCGTTTGCTGTTAAATCTGCAAGGATTATTGGTTAGGGTTATCTTATGAAATATTTTTATGTATTTTAACTTTATCTCTCTTCCAGAGACTTTTGTCCTAAATCACAAAATCATTCCTACCAGTAATCTTATCTTCTTCACACATGATGTGATTATTCCAAAAATATCTTATACAGAACGTTTCATACGCACGTCTTTGTTTTCTCTAATTATATTTCCTTTCATGAACTTCAGTCACTCATAACAATGTTTTCTCTAATTATATTTCCTTTCATGAACTTCAGTCACTCATGACAATTAAGACTATTTTCGTAACATTTCTTCCGGCGCAGATCAGTAAACACCATTGGCATCTTTACGGGCAAAGAATTGTCCCTCTTGTTCAGGTCCAGGGCTGAGGCTATGTCGTTTGAACGGCTCCTTTGAAATCGATGATGAGCTTGTTCTGGTCTCTTGTCATTTGGGAAGACTAAACTTCGGTGTCAACGAAAAGAAGGGCTGGTTGTTCTAGATCTATAATCATTGCATCACTGATACTGATATCGCTGGAACAAGTTACCTACTCGGTTATAACCAAAGTCTTTAAAACATCAAACCCCTTGAGAGATTGTCAGCTATAGTCTCAGGAGCATTTATACCCGTTAGCTGATATTATCTGAGATAATTGTCTACTGAATCATTTGGTTACTGGGAGGTCATCGATTACGTAAAACCAAGATTTTAAAATTTCCAACCAAAATTCCCTGACTTCCACTTTTCAAATAAGTTTTATGCAACTAGAAGAAAGGAAGAGTTGCTTAACAATTTTTAGACATTCGCAGTCATCACTAATTAAAAACTCTTAATAGTGGTAAATTAATTGAGCATCTGTAAAAATAAATCAATCTTATGGGGATGACAAGAAAACTTCTTGCATTCCACTAGGACGAAATGGTTTTTTCTAATCAAAATAAAAAAAAAAAAAAAAATTAGCTTGAATCTGTAACATCTGTAAAAAGGAATCTTTTCTTCCAACCAGAGCTAAATGGTAAAAGTCACGGAGTTCATGTAAATACAGAAGCTTCGTTTACCTACCAAATTAACCAGAATAACAACTTAGTCTTAAGTTGTTTGAATACGTCAGATATTGACTAGGAGACTGAAGCATGACGCTTAATTGCCAGTGAAATTATTGCAAACACGGCTGATATTTAAATAGATGTAATTCAATAGTCTCCAGCTCGGCTGATTGGCGCAAGCTGGGGACGGGAGATCCGGAATATGTACAATACAATAAAAGTCGATAAGCTTAATGGCGAAATTCAATACAGCGGAAAATCGTTATGTAGGTAAACTTATATAATCGTATGCAGGTGCACACCCACGTCTGTTAGAATGCTAGTTCTCCACTCTAAGCACGTGAGAACAATAAAACTGGTTTAAAGAAAATTAAAATTGCAGTCAAACGCTTGCCAAAGACCTTCAACAACACTGTCTTAGATTTTAAACGAAGTAAAAGAGTTAAATTTTAACCTCTTAAGATTAGTAAAACTGTTAAATTATGACAGAAATTGTAGGCTACCTATTTTTTTTTATTTGCATTTGTTTGCCTGACTCACAGGAAATGGATAAATGAGATAGACAAAAAAATAAAACGACAAAATGAATCAAGTTATAAGTAAAGCTATAGGTCACATTTTAACATGCAACCTTAACCTTTCAGTAACTCACCTGGGCAAGCATAATGCT